>NC_056743.1:1781851965-1782159465 GCF_019279795.1 Protopterus annectens | reverse complement strand
ATTACCATACCATTCGTTATCCTTTCTACATACAGATGGCTACAGTCATTACACACATGCACATGACAGATAGCATGCTAACAATACATAAGGTTTGATATCTATGTTAACAGAGGTAATATTTCCTCTCTACTGGTCACCCATGACACCTATCATATAATACAACAACCCATGTGGCATGTCTGTCATTAGACATGTCCACCTAATGCAATGCCTAAAAACATACCCAAATAACAGGATCATAGGACTTACACAAGGCCTGTATTGACAGACAGGGAAATCTAGCTCTGCTCTGTATGTTCTTGAGTAGTCACAGGTGATATGTCCATGACATGTACAGCCATATGTGCCCACAGCTCCTACCTATACCCCATGTCAACAATTGCAAGCCATGCATGCTGTGTGCTGTCTGGACATTAGCCTTAGCACCACAATAGCCAGTACATGCTGGGGTGAGATGTTTACAAGCCACAGACCTCGCACATGCTTGAATGAGTGTACTGCCTAGCTCTAACAGAGCACATTGTTTGCACTCAGTAAACATGATGATGTGCTCCCTGTTGACCATTACAGTGTCCTGGCTTCACCATGGAACTGTCAAGTAACAGTTTGTAGGAGCATGACATGGAATAATGCTGTGTGCGTCTTGCTGATATGTGCTGTTGTCATATATGTACACTTGGCTACTCGGTGAAGGTGGTTGTGTCCTACCAGTACATGAATACAACATCCATGATGGTGTAATGCTTGGCTATGTTTCACACATGGTGTGGGGAAGGTGTGAGATGTATCCTCTTGACCTGCTAGTCCACTTACTGATGTAGACCGCATATGTGTACATGTATCAATGTTTGTTTAGATTCCATGATTCCATATGTATGCAGTGTCTGATGTTTGAAGGTGACTGTTGTCTTAGTGCATCATGCTGTTGCAATACAGCCTCAACATTGCCAACTGTATATGGTGATATGCTCAAAGTACAGTAAGCTGTACATGAGGTATGGACAGATGTTTGGACATGACTACTAAGTGGTGGAGCTACTTTGCAGATGACTGATTACTGAGGACAGCTCACTGGTGTGTTACAACCATTCCTACAACAACCTGTGTAACTGCTAAGGTCTGGTTTTGTTAATTGAAGTGGAAGACAGACAATGTAGAATGCAGTAAGGGTGACACTAAAGGCAAATCTCTTGACACCTGTAACAGTAATGTCTCCCCTGTGCATATATTGTGCATATATCAACACAGCTGGCAGTACACTTTGTAGTGAATGTGATAGTGCTGTACCTCTGTATTACCTATCATGAGATAGGCAGGTGTTTGATTCACAGTACTGGCACGTGTGGGTGTGTGAGTGTGTGTGTGTGTGTGTGTGTGTGTGTGTGTGTGTGTGTGTGTGTGTGTGTGTGGTTGTCCATGTGTATGGCTGTCCGGTCCCTGGAGTGAGGCTGTATTTTACCATAGTGAAATGTTAATGCCCCCTCCCCCCATCCACTCAATGCAATCTAGTATCCCTGTTGATATCATCAATCTTAGATGGGCATTCTAACCGCCTGTTAACATGTACACCCTGGGGTGTAGCTTGTTGTTACATAGCCTACTGATGACCCCCCTCCCCACATACAGTCACTGCACTTTAGTATCCCTGTCGATGTCCTCAATCTTAGGCAATTCTGACAACCTGTACATGTGTAATCTCTGTGGCACATCTTGTAATTGTGTAGTCCTATAATGATGATTTGCACACAGGCAGGGGTTCTCATCCGAACACTGGCAACTGTGTGTGTCTGTTACTGTGTCTGTGAATCACTGAGTGTGTGGGTGTGTCTGTGTTTGCATCCTGTCGTGCAGCGGGTATTACTGCTTCCCAATGAGAAGCCACTATTTCCACTGGCCTTTACCCTTGTCATCCGCTATACCACTCTTTTACCTCCTTCCTGCTCTGGGTAATTATACCTGTGATGTCACCCACTATGGATGTGATGGCTCTGAACACAGTAGCTTACTACACAGCTATCATGCTCTTGGATCATTAGAACAGTAAACATAATTGAATCATGGGAGATTATAACTGTGATGTGGAAGCTACAAAGTGCATGCAGGTATTGTCATACAGACCTGTGAGTAGTCAACATGTGCATATGGGACACTAACCACAAACACTGACATCCCCCAGCACATGCAACTACACCTGAAAGAGAAAGACAGAACATCAAGATCAACATGCTGTTAGTGTTGTTACACATGATACATACTGTCAAACATACAAAATGCATTCTAAAACTGTAATACATGGTATGTCTGCTGTCTGTCAACACTATTCAACAATATTAATCTACAATTGTCTACCTAGTATGTTCACCCTGTGCATCAGACCATATGAGCATCTCCCTGCACCGATGGTGTGGATGACAAGGATGCGGCACAGGCATCATCATATGTGCAGGGTGATAATGTTTGCCAGAGGCCTAGGCTGCGCCATTGGATGACATCATGTGTGTGTGTTAGGGCCTGTGATATCATTGGGCATGTGTCGTGTGTGTGTTGAGGTGCCCTACATTTGTTTCTGGTGTGTGTGTGTGTGTGTGTGTGTGTGTGTGTGTGTGTGTGTATGCATGCACACAGGTCTGGCATGTGGCTGGCCTACACAGGGGTATTATTGACAGCTGCAGACTATACAAGGCAGGTTTCACAGTTCACGGTGTCCGGCCATGGCCACGTGACCTGCGCCTACCAGGGGTTGCACAGGCACTTTGGGCAGAGGTCTAGATTGGGCAATGTCAGATGACACATGTCCACTGGAACTGTGTCCATGTTGGGACCATCCAGGACCATGTGCATGTGGACTGCTGTGTCTTGGTGTGGACTGCACAGCACCAGCTGCACTGCTGCTGCTACCGCCACTATGGGAGCGGGCATGTGCAGTAGCATTTTCACATAGACCTTCAACAGGTGATGTAGCTGAGCTATGTCCACGTGCCTGATGCCTCACTCCCACCAGATGTTCCAGCACAGACATTCCACGCTCGAGGATTGACATGCCACGGTTCATAGGTTCATAGGTTGGTACTAGGCTATTGGCTCTAAGGCCTATGCAAGCCTAGCCATAACAATTCCCTGGAAATTTTTTCCCACAATATTTACTTCTCTGGGCCCCTGTCTAGTAGGGTGACTGACATGATCCCCGGGGTGAATTTCCTATCTCCCATCCAATCATCAAGGTTCCTTTTGAAGATGGCCAATGAGGTGCTCTGCTTGACATGTATGGGCAGTCTATTCCAGAGTACAGAGTCAAGGACTCTCACCATGTCACCCAATCGTCTATCCAAAACATCTGCAAGATGATGGTGAACATTTGCAATTGCTTGGATATTGTCAGTAATGGACAAACAGCAGACCTCTGAAGCCTCGGAGCTTCTCTGTTGTGCCATTCAGCATGTACCTGTGCCTCCATTACAGCCCGAAACATGAGTCTGGCGACTCCAGCTGATGTGCTTTGTCTCGCAGGGGCATTTTGGCCAGTGGTTTTCCTATGAGCAGCACTGGGCATATGCCTGTGTGGGACATCACCAGTCAGTTGACTAGGATCATGGTGTGCAGGCACACCTTCCATAGTCTCCACACTTCCCTGTTCCATGCTACCACCCACCAACTGTCCTTCCTTTATGGCCAGTGATGATGGAGTATGTGTAGGCAGGGGAACTGTGTGCGAGGATGAGGGAGATACAGGTGGAATGGCAACCAATGGCACAGATTCAGCCCCTGTCAACCCTGCCTGTGCTTCAATCATACTTTCATCATCACTGCTAGAGTCTGTGGACCGCAGGAGGGCAATGCACCTACATCAACACCTGTGAGGGGCAGACAAGAACTGTACATTACAAGTTATACAACACAAACACACAGACACATGCTATGGCACCCAATGGCATGCAACATGCAGGTGATATGGCAGATGGCATTCAGCTTAGACAATTATAGTGGTAGTTATCATACTTCCCTGAGTTGCACACAACAGCATGCATGTGTTATAGCAGACGTCATGCACCTTACATAATTATAGTGGTGGTTAGCATACATACTTGCATTGCACCATTTGTGTTAGTAGCTTATGCCCCATACCTGCAACACAATGCATGCACTATGCACCATTGCACAGCACGGCCATGGTGTGTGCAACATACACCACATGTTAACAGACCATCGCTGACCTTTGTACATCTGCCACTGATGCTTTGTGTTGGCCACTGCCCCTATGTGTCAGGACATGAGCAGAAGGGTATGTTGACTGAATACTATGTTTGCCTGAGCCCTAGCTTGCATATCTCCGCAATGCATGTCTGTTCAACATTATTCTGCCTATCCCTGAGCTGAGTCTACAGACATTGTGCATGTGGCTGTACACCCATGTTTGACATGGCTGTCCCTACTTTGCAATAGTGCCACAGACCAGCACAGGTTTACAGTACACTGGCCTGATGTGTGGCATATGACCTTGCCAATCACATGTAGTATGACATGTCTTCTGCTGATGTGTTGAATGACATGCATACATGTGTAACACAATGGTGTCCTTTCCAATCTACAGTACGGTAATGGTGTCCCAGTGCAGGGATGTGTTATACTAACATGGGCTTTCAGCTGATGCAATGTTTACTGTCCACCCTACAAATATGCAGTGACATACTGCACATTGAGCTGATGTGCATAGCCATTCCAGGGCATCATGTGGCTTCACTATTGCTATACAATGTGAGTTACTGACACAGTTCATAGCCATGACTGTGTTCACATACAATACATATCTAATGTGGAATGTGACCCACATCATTGAGGTGTATACATACTAAACCCTAATGTGGAATGTGTGACACAGGTCACAGAAGGGTCTACAGATGACACCCCTGCATATAGGTTCATAGGTTCATAGGTAGGTAATAGGCTATTTGCCCGAAGGCATTTATAAGCCTAGCCAGAATGTGTTGGGTTTCACCACCCTCTTAGATTAGTTCCCTGTGCCTCTGTCCAACAGAGCCATTGAAATGATCTCTGGGGTAAACTTTCTGTTTCCCATCTACTTGTCAAGGTTTCTCTTGAAGAGGGTTAGTGAGGAGCTCTGCCTAATGTAGATTGGAATCTTGTTCCAGAGCATGTGAAGTCTCTGGGACAGGAATCTATCCTTCCATCATGCCCTATTTATTTATTGTGGTGAGGTTTAGATCCCTGGAGTGTGTATCTTGAGGGGATATGGTTTTCTTTAGGTGGAGCATGTCCATCAATTCTGGGTTGTACATGGCCTTGTATGCCAGGCAGAGATCACCTCTGAATAGGTGGTATGCAACCGAGTACAGCTGGAGTTTTTTTCATTTGAGCTGCATAGGGCATATGCTTGAGGCCAATGATCCTCTTGGTGAGGTACTTCTGTGATCTTTCCAGTTGTTGCAGGTTTCTTGTAAGGTACATCTCAAATGGGGCATTGTACTCTATGATGGGTCTGATGAGTGATGTGTAGAGGGACCCAATGACCTCTTTCGATCTGGATGCAAACCCTTTTGTGATTAGGTGGGCTACATAAAAGGATTTTCTAACCACTTTGGCAATCTGATTATCAAAGGAGAGGTTACTATCTACTTGTGTCCCCAGATCCCTTATTACGTCTTCCGTATTTAGGGGGCTACCACCTATGTGGTATTTTGTGGGTACTTTGTTTTTTCCAAAGGGGATGACTATACACTTTTTGGCATTTAGCCTAAGGCCATGGTTTTGACACCAGGTATCTGTCTCAGTGAGACCCTTTTGGAGGATGTCTGTGTCAGCCAGAGAGTCAATTATAGCCCCTAGTTTGCAGTCGTCTGCGAACTTGATCAGCCATAGTCCTCCCGTGCTTGCCTGTACCTGTGAGAAGTATATGCCGAAAAGGAGGGGTCCTAGGACTGAGCCCTGGGGAATGCCACTTGTAACCAGTTTAGAGTCAGACCTAGCTCCTGCAACTCTTACCATGTGGGTTCCATCCGTGAGCCAGTTGGCAACCCATCTCATGATGTAGGGGTTTATGTTCAGGCTGGTGAGCTTGTCTATAATACCTGAGTGGGGAATTGTATCGAAGGACTTTGTGAGGTCTAGGTAGGCTGTGTGGATTACCATTCCCTCGCCTATAGCCTTGGTAACTGTCTCAAAAAGTCCAAAGTCCACCAGGTTTAGGAGGCATGATCTGCCCTTAACAAAGCCAAACTAGGTAGGGTCCAGTGTTTGGAGGTTTCCAATGTCTCTGTTAATGAGATCCATGATGATGAGCTCCATAGCTTTGCAGACCAAGCTAGTCAGGCTTATAGGGCGATAGTTCCCGGGGTCAGTTGTGGCTCCACCTTTGTGGAGCGGAATAACCATTGCTGTGCACCACTCTGTGGGCATGTAGCCTGTGGAGAGGCTGAGTTTAAACAGTGTGTTTAGGTGAGGGGTTAGTTCATCTTTGAGCTCATGTAGGACACAGCCTGGGACACCATCCATTCCCATTGATGCTGTGTTTTTGGCTTTGGAGAGAGCTGTTTTAACCTGAGTGTCTGTGATTTCAGGGGCACTATATTCTTCTGGTATAGTTATGGGCCCTTTTGGGGGGTGAGAGGGGGGTGAATTTTGCACTGAACCAGTTTGCCAGGATGTTGGCTATATCGGTCGGTTCAGTGTATTTTGTGCCATTCTGCACTAACTCCGAGCAGATCTGAGAATTGCCACTTAGATTCTTGACATAGCTAAAGAATGCCTTGTGGTTATCTTTGGAGTCCATAGCAATTTTTCTTTTGAAGCTAGCCTTGGATGATTTTATGAGGGAACGTAGTTTCTTGCTGATACTGATCAGGGATGTCTTCCCTTCTTGGGATTTTACTCTTTTCTGTACTAGTTGCCTCCTTTTATTGTATAGTTTGTTTATGGCAGGGGTCCACCAGACTGGTTTCCTTTTCTTGGAGGAGTGGGTCATGGTTTTGTTTGGGATAGGATGATCCATGCATTCTTGTAGGTGCCCATAGAGTGCATTATTAAAGGATTTTGCAGCTTGGACAGCGTTATCCTTTAGCATGGGGGCTTTGAATCTTCCCACCTTGGTTTTAAGTAATGTGAAGTTTGCTTTTGAAAAGTATTTCATGGTGGTTTCTTTGACGAAGGGGGTGGCGGAATGTGGATATCCAGAGTGATTAGTTTATGGTCAGACCTAACCAGCGAGGGGTTGACCTCTGGTGTGGAACCCCGGTCGCCCATGTTGGTGATGACCAGGTCCAATATGTTGTCACCTCTGGTGCGGGTGTTGACCAGTTGATCCAGGGTGTTTGAGTTTATAAATTCTAGGAAATGTTGGGCAAGGGAGTTTGTACTGGAGTAGTTCTCCCAGTTAATGTTTGGGTAATTGAAATCACCCAATATCAGGGCGTTTGGTAGGAACTTTATGTTTCCCAGTGTTTCCAGGAATGTGGAGTGGGGGTCCTGGGACATTGCGGGTGATCTGTAGCAAGTTATAATTTGAATAGCAGTTTTGCCTGTTGTTAGTTGCACATAGATGATCTCTGAAGCATGGTGCTGTGCCACTAACCTGGAGGTGTGGGTATCCTTGATGAATATGGATACTCCCCCGCCTTTTGTATTTCGGTCTGGGTTTTGTGGCTGAAATGTATGGTATGAGTTGTAGCCTGGTAATGCTGGGGTGCTCTCTGGAGCCTTAAACCAGGTTTCTGTTACTGCACATATATAGATTTTCTCCATACTGAGGAGTGCCTCAAGTGCGTGGATTTTGAGGTTTAGACTGCTAGCATTGAGTAGTATTACCCTCAGTTTTTTGTTACTTGTGCTATTTACGGGAGTGGGTTTGTCTTTTGAGCCTTGCCTAAAAAAGGCACTATGGGGCTGGCAAGAGCCTTGGCCAGTATTCGAAAGCCTAAGGGTGACAGGTGCAAGCTGTCTCTAGTGGAGCTGGGAATAGTTATACCCTAGCTAACCGGCGCTGCCTGGTGCGCAAAATCACGCAAATGTGGGTTTTACAGCAGGGAAATGAAAGAGATAGAAATTAGCCCAAAATGGCCAATAAACTATTAATCTCTGGGCTGAAACTACTCCTCCAGGGACAGATAGGCTGCTTAAAGCTCCCTCTCTCACAGTGAGCAGGGAAACTTCCTTCTATCCAAGTAAGGTATGGGGAAACACAGAAACTTGTAACACAGCTCTGAATTCAGCACTAACCTGAAAACTGGAATATACTAGCTTAGAAAGGCAGGAAAACAAGTATTTTTTGTTTGTTTTCTTTCAGAAAATAAAGCATACTAGCTTAGAAAGGCGGGAAAACAAGTATTTTTTTTTTGTTTTTTTTTCAGAAAATAAAGCAGATACAATCAAAAAAACACTTTAAGTGCACAGAAATGGCTATCACACTTGAGTGTGTAGCCTACAACAGTTAAACAGGTAATTTAAACACAAAAACGACTTTGTTAAAATGCAGGCAGTAAAATAAGTACAATATGCAGCTGAAACAAGCCTTTTTAAATCACAGAAACTGTAGAAAATTGGTGTTTTAGGCGGAATTAGCTAAAGGCAGCAAGAAAATGCAGAAAAATGATACTTATTCACTCCAAAGTCTCTCTTTTGTCTCTCTGCTGCTGTAGAACTCTGCAGGGCGCCAGGTATGAGTTTGCTGAGCTGTATTCTAGCACAAAAACTTTGCAAATGTGGGTTTTATAGCAGTGAAATGAAAGAGATAGAAACTAGCCCAAAATGGCCAATAAACTACTAATTTCTGGGTTGAAACCACTCCTCCAGGTACAGATAGGCTGCTCAAAGCTCCCTCTCTCACAGTGAGCAGAGAAACTTCCTTCTATCCAAGTAAGGTATGGGGAAACACAGAAACTTGTAACACAGCTCTGAATTCAGCACTAACCTGAAAATTGGACTATACTAGCTTAGAAAGGCAGGAAAACAAGTTTTTTTTTTTTTTTTTTTTTCAGAAAATAAAGCAGATACAATCAAAAAAACTTTAAATGCACAGAAATGGCTATCATACTTGAGTGTGTAGCCTACAACAGTTAAGCAGGTTATTTAAACACAAAAACAACTTTGTTAAAGTGCAGGCAGTAAAATAAATACAATATGTAGCTGAAACAAGCTTTTTAAATCACAGAAACTGTAGAAAATCTGCGGTTTAGGTGGAATAAGATAAAGGAAGCAAGAAAATGCAAAAAAAATGATACTTAATCACTCCAAAGTCTCTCTTTTGTCTCTCTGCTGCTGTAGAACTCTGCAGGGCACCAGGCAGGAGCTTGCTGAGCTGTATACTAGCACAAAAAACTTGCAAATGCGGGTTTTATAGCAGGGAAATGAAATAGATAGAAATTAGCTCAAAATGGCCAATAAACGATTAATTTTTGGGCTGAAAACACTCCTCCAGGGACAGATAGGCTGCTCAAAGCTCCCTCTCTCACAGTGAACAGAGAAACTTCCTTCTATCCAAGTAAGGTATGGGCAAACACAGAAACTTGTAACACAGCCCTGAATTCAGCACTAACCTGAAAACTGGACTATAATAGCTTAGAAAGGCAGGAAAATAAGTATTTTTTTTTGTTTTTTCAGAAAATAAAGCAGATACAATTAAAAAACAGTTTAAATGCACAGAAATGGCTATCACATTTGAGTGTGTAGCCTACAATAGTTAAACAGGCAATTTAAACAGAAAATGACTTTGTTAAAGTGCATGCAGTAAAATAAGTACAATATGTAGCTGAAACAAGCTTTTTAAATCACAAAAACTCTAGACAATTGGCGTTTTTGGTGGAATTAGCAACCATATTACTGATGCCTGGCAACTATGCCTACACATGGCTAACTTAGCAGCACTCTATATCCCACATGCCATCTGTGTACCTCATACACATGAGGAGCAGGCATGACAGTGATGTCTGACACCAGCAAGGTGAATGTACTGTATCTGTGGCCTGATGAGGTTGCATGTGTATGTTGTGCAACACATGTATGTATTTGGATACTGTATAGGTGAATGCTTTCATGTCGTGATACACTTAAGATGTTCAAGACATGTTATGTGGTCTGTAGGTGTCCCCAGGTTGGCCAGTAGTTCCTCGGTATGTGTGAGTGGGTGCTAGGTGAGTGGCCCCCAACTGTTGCACCTTGTTCCCTGGTGATTGCATTAGCACGCTGTTTCACCCAGCTTATGAGTTGGTGCAGTGTCGGCGCACCTGCTGATAAGTGCAATTGTGACCGCCAGCATCATTTACCCTCCTGTGGAGTTCCTCCCACAGGGCATCCCGCTGCTGTGCATCCTGTAGCACACGGCTGAAGAGTGTTGAATGGTTGTCGAGGAGGTATGGGATGAGGACCTCATCCTCCAAGCAGGTGTATGCTGGCAGCCTGCCACTCGGCATACCAGGAAGACATAATGATGGAGACAGGTCACAGTAACTCACAAAGAAGTACAGAAGTACAGCTGAACATACATGTGTATGACATTTATTAAGATTACAAATAAGTCTTTGCAAATCTATGTGACACTAACACCACTGACATGTTTAAGTCACACACATTTGACACTTACTAGTGATGTGATGTTATCACCATATATGCGTGTGTTATGTGATGTCATTGCTCATACTCCATGTGGATGTTGTCTTGACGTGGGCATGTCTGTTTGCCTGTACTGGTGTCTTTACCTGTCAGCACATGCCTGGATGTGTTCACATTAATGCAATAGACCTTAATGCTGTGTATATGTCAAATATATAGTCATACACAGCCTTTAGGGACATGACCTGTGACCCTGCAGACTTGCTCACAGAATGTTTTACATGTATGTGTTTTGCCATATACATCTACATGGCACTGTATAGCTGTGTAGCATCCTGCCATGTATTGCCTGTGTTGCACATGTGAAACATATGGGACAATAGCTATCCTGATGGTATTTGCAGGGTTGAATATCAACTATAGCATGTATGGTCATAGTGAACTAGTAGACTATATGCCCTGGGCCATTTATGAGCCTATGCAGAAAGGTTACCTAGCTGTAGGCAACAGACAGGTACGTTTCAGTGGCCAGTTCAAGCAGTGCCACAGAACTGATCCACAATGTTACTGATATATTTGGCATGCGGTCATCATACCATGTCACAGAGAGGGGTGATGTGCTGCTTCACTGGACAGGGATGCATAGTATGGCAAGAGTATGTAAAGTGTATGGGACAGAGATCTGTCAGGCATGTTGTAATCCTTTTACTAGAAAGGTGGATGTCCATGAAATATGTGTTTATTTGGAATCAGGATGTGTTAAGTGTAGCATGTCCAACATCTCTGGGTTGGACATGGCTTTATTCAGGGTAAGCTGCATGCTACATAGTGGAGCTAGGGATTGGGAAGGGCAGTGTAGGCCATCTACACATGGGCATTAACCCTTAAAGGAAATATGTGATCTATTATGGGTCATATGAGTGTTGAGTATGGCTGAACAATTATCTCTATATTCATGGATGGCACCCTGTCATGATTAGGGGTGCCACATACAACTACCTGACTGGTGTGGTGAAGTAACTATCAAAGGAAAGACTACTGTCCAGCTGCATCCCATACACACATACAGTTGCCATTACATTGACTGCTGCCTAGGTGGTAGTTCATGGGTACAGGGTTTTTAACATAGGGGATGACAATGCAATACTTAGCTGTCAGATTGTGGCCATACATCACACACCACACATCTGACACACAAAGGCCCTGCTGCAGGTTGAACACAACACACATTGAGTCAACTATTGCTCCTAGTTCATAGTTATTTGCAAATAATAGGCAGATGCCTTCTGTGTTAGTCTGTGTGGTATAGATAACAAAGAGGGGGCATACCAGGAATGAACCCTGTATTACTATGACTGGCACTGGTTTGATGTGTGTGCATTAGTCAGACACCTTCTGTAGTGTTGGTTCTGCCAGCAGTCCAGTTGCCAACCACTCCTGTGACATAGGAATATACACCTAGTTTACTGAGTGTAGTTGGAACACAGTATGGGTGATGGTGTCCTAAGACCTGGCAAGGTCATGATATGCTGTGTAAATCAACCTTACTGTCATCTACATCTGTATTGAGTACATCAAATATGCTGATCATGGTCCATGGTCTTACAGACCAGATTCAGCAGGGTAGTAGTGCACCATTTCCCATTATCAATGGTGTCTCCCCCTTTGTGGGGTGTGATACCTGTTGCTGTGCACCATTCAGTGTGTACACAGCCTGACATGGAGCTATGATTGAACTTGATGTGTATGTGGAGAGCTGATTGTTCGTACATTTGTGTAGGATACACCCAGGGATGTTGACAGGTCCCATGAAAGCTATATGTATGGCTTTAGAGAGTGCAGCTTGTACCTGCATAGTTGTTATTACAGGGGCTCTGTAGTGTACATGGATATATAACTATGTGTACCTGTTCGGGGGGGGGTGGGAGTGGGTTTAGGTTCTCCAAGACCCTATCTAGATGAACAGGTGCTATTTCTGTAGGTGCAGTACTTCCCATGCCATAGTGCTGTGCAGCACGGCAGGTCTTGTCGTTGCCATTATGATTAATGACACAGCTATAGAATGCTCTGTGGTTGGCCTCATAATATGTGGCAGATTAGTTTCACAGTACTTTTGTGTGGTTTTATATGGCGTATCTGCATCTTACTGAGGCTGACCAGGGATCACCTACACTCATGTGTGTTCACTCTTGCAACAGTTACTACCTTCTGTGGTACAGTTTAAAGCATGATACCCCCAGTTTGCCTTCTTGTTTGTGTTTGGTTGAATCTTGGTTCTGTTTCAATGGCACAGTCACTACACATATGTGGACTGCTTAAGGTTCATTTGTATAGAATTCAGCATTTGCACATGCATTGTCCATCTGCATGGGTGCTATGACAGCCACCACTTTGCTCTTAGGAAGCATAACACTGGCTTTGGAGACTGACTATGTGTAGCATACTGTTAGCCGTGTTTGTGTGACTATTGTGATCCAGGTCATTGGGGTTGATGGACTCCAACATGCATTGAGTGCAGGTGTTGGTACATGAGGAGTCTTCCCAGTTCATAATGGAATAGTTGAGAGTAGCCATTATTATGGTTTTCTGTCTCAAACCTAATCTTCCCCATTACAGCACATTATGACAGTTGGGAAATCCGTGGCATGGTGGGTGATCTGTCACAAGGTGCAAACTGAATTCCACTTTGGCACAAAGGTAGTTGCTCAGCATAATGCATCTGAAGTTATGCAAGTGCAACAAGTGTGGGGGTGTACATATCCTTCAGGAATATAGACACACCTGCGGCCCGTGTGTTCCAATAAAGGATAATGGGCAAGAGGTGAGGTATGTGTTATAACATGGTCATGCAGGTGTGCTCTCCGGAGCATTGAAACATGTCTCAGCCACTGCACAGATATATTCTCTAAGTTAGGGATTGAGATACGTGAGTCCATATAGTGTTTCTGACATGTACCAGTGAGTAGCGAGACCCACAGTTCATTGCTTGGCTATCCCTGTAACAGCAGCGGACCTTCACTTGAACTGTGCATGATGAAGGCACTATAGGGGAAGCATGAGCCCTAGCCAGTATCCAGATTCCCAGGGGTGATAGGTGCAGGCTCTGTCTGGCAAAGCATCATGGTCTGTCAACCATGTTATCCCAGCCAGACAGATACTGGATACCCTTTGACTTGCACCACTACATTAGAAAATTGTGGAATACAATCCTTTTGTCCCTGTACTGCAGTATAATTCTGGCCAATGGCAGAATGCTACCAAGGCCTTGGGACATACCTGCATGGGCTACAAGGCTTGACAGTTCCTACATGTGTTTCCATGCAGTCCAGGCTACTGCATCACAGGTCCTGCACAACAACATGGAATATGCCAGAGCCATGTGTGTAGTTCAAAAGGTGGTCTGAGTGTATGGGTATGTGGCTAATCATGACAGACAGGCAGCTGACAGTATGTATGCCCTCGTATAGGTTGGTGTGTAACATAGTGCTAGAGTTTGCATTCACAAATGAGTACTGTTGGGCATGTTTCCAGTCAAGTGTTCTGAGGTCTGGCACAATTATTCAAACTATGTCATACAGTTTGTGTATTTCATTGTCTGTCTCTTCCAGCTTGGGAGGCCACTTGTTTGGCCAGATACTTAGAAGCGTCTGTGAATGTGTGTGATTTCTGGTGTGTGTGGGTGTCCTTATTGTGTTCTGGTAAGGGTATGTGTTATTCGTGATGATGAGATGCATGTGTTAACCTACACCTCATGATTGTCCAGTCCAGTCATGGCTGTAGACTGGACTGCCTTCCAGCTTACCCCTCTAGCTGCATCTCAGACAATGTGTAGGGTGTGGTGTTAGGTGGATTTGGCAGTGTACATGGTATAGAGATTACATTTCCCCAGGATGGCCACATACACAAAGCTGACATTAGTAAACACCAGTAGCTGACTAGTGGACATGCCTGTATGAGCATTCAGTACTACAAGTACCAAGTACTGTATTTAGTTTACTTATTGCTTATGAAGATGTTTTAGACAGTGATGCTCACATGTAAATAGTTGTGTTATGGATGTGACAACACTGGCTATTACGGAAACATTGTAGCTACCTTTAGCAGCAATCCTCCTCTGAGGAGCACATCACATCCTGATAGTTGATTACAGATGATGCAAGTGTCTGCAGGTCTGTTTCCTTTTCTGGGTATATACTCACATATGCACCAGGACCATGAGCTCTGCTGGGCACAGACACCCACTCCCCAAACTGAGTCATGTATCAATAGACTCTGATGCCACTATTAACATGATCAGGATATAATCAGATAGTGTAAGCCATCACCTATGATGCAGCTATTACACATGGGCAGCTGTCTCCTACATCTTACCCTCCTACTGCAGATGTTACACTGGAGGTAAAGATGATATGCAACCTGTTTCATTACTAGTACTGTGCACTACCTTACATACAATATGTGTAAGTGGCTGTTAGGTTGGCAATGAGAGGTTTGGCTACACAAACCTGGTAGTTCAACCAGTGTGTCTCTACTCTCAATATCCATTCTATGTAGGTGCGCACATAGCCATTTGTCCCAGCCTTGTAACAAGAGCCACTACACATTTGCATAACATGTACACATGCACAGCTGTTATTGCTTGCAAACGATACTAGAGAGGTCCAACTCTGTAACAAGGGTCACTACACATTTGCATAACATGTACACACGCACGGCTGTTATTGCTTGCAAACGATACTAGAGAGGTGGATATTACATGTGTTATGTGCATGGATAGTTGCCTAGCTCTTCCAATTATCTTTGCTATCATGCTGATAAACTGTCAGATGAATACAAGTGATATGTATCCTGTTATTGAGTATAGCAATTGCCAATAGACATAACTACTATTTGCATAACATAACAGAAATGCTATGTAGAATGGAATACAGATCTGCCTAAAATACTGTACATTACACAGTTATTGGCACAATATCCCACAATGCAAACCATATGTACACAGTAAGCCCACCTTTGACATGTTCATCTTACTTATTCACCCATACATATGTCTACTGTTACAATAACTACTGTTTGCATAACATAACAGAAATGCTATGTAGAATGGAATACAGATCTACCTAAAATACTGTACATTAAACAGTTATTGGCACAATATCCCACAATGCAAACCATATTTGCACAGTAAGCCCACCTTTGACATGTTCATCTTACTTATACACCCATACATATGTCTACTGTTACAATATATCAACATGTACTATCCCCTGTTATAGCACATACTTGTTGGACCAACCCTGACATTGACAGTGGCTGGAAGTGAATTGTTGAGTTCCAAGCCCATATCATCCCTTGTGGTATATGAGGAGTTTGCCCTGTGACCTACAGCAATACACACACATAGAATACGACAAGCATTATTACTGCTCAGCAATACATCGCTACAAGATAGCTATTTCCACTATATGCATTGATTACATTGTAATTCTTACAGAACAGGTACTACATACACAGACATACTACATGTTATACATACCTTCTTAGTAACTGGAGGTGTTATTGACTAGTATAATACTCGTTTTTGGTTTGCCTTTCAGTGTTTTGTACTGTCCTACAGGTAGATACAGATGGTTTGAATGTGTGACAAGGCAACTTTTTATAGTTACATATCAGTAACATCCCGATAACCAATTGGTGCTCCTAAGTAGCTAATTACATGCACATCAGATGCACTGCTACTGCCTTAGCCAATACCATGACAACAGTGGAGTATAATTGAGTACTCTACTTGGGCATTGTCCCTTTGCCTTACTTGTGAGGAATACATCCTGGAAGTGTTGTTCGAAATCTATTGCAACACCTGTATGGAGACGAACAGTAATATATTGTGTGTAATGTCTAGAGAATTTGGTC
Source organism: Protopterus annectens (assembly GCF_019279795.1). Classification (NCBI taxonomy): domain Eukaryota; kingdom Metazoa; phylum Chordata; order Ceratodontiformes; family Protopteridae; genus Protopterus; species Protopterus annectens. The sequence continues at coordinate 1,782,142,995 of NC_056743.1, read as the reverse complement.
TAAATGTGAGCACTGCTGTTATATTTCTGAACATTGCTACTTGTGCAGGGTTTGTCTGTACCTAATACTTCTGCATATGTTTCAGTCTGGCCAGGATGTTTGACCAGCTCAAGGCTGCATAGCTATGCATATAATGTTACGGGGTTTACAGTGTGCTTACCAGACATCTTTAGTTTGGTGTTAATATGTATCATACTGTGCTGGTAATCAGTACTCGGTAACACTTCCTGGTGTACGAATATTTCAACCCTCTGAAACAGGATTAGTTCATACAAACCCTGTAACATCAGCAGCTGTTCAATTGTATAACAGCAACTATTTCACATAGGGCCATGTTATTGTGTCTGTGTCCAGGTATGTTAAGGTTTCAGCAGATGTTGTACAGTAGTTGAATAATTGGTTATGGTATGACAGTATGTATTGATGTAATTATTTTGGTTGTGGGGTAGATGTTGGTGGGTGTACATAGCACATGCAGGTGTGTAGGAACCCCTTTTATACAACTTCTATATGTGTGTGGGTGTTCTTTCCCTATCTGAACACCTATCCTTTAGTGGACTAATACTATGCTAATTGCAGGCTGATTCATTAAGGCACTGTTAAATGCTTCCTGTACAGCATGCAGGTACTGTTAGTCCTTGAATCCTTTTGGCAATACACTGGAATGTAATAAAGTTTTGCTAAATGAAAGCTGTCTGTGTATTTCTGTCATGGATATTTGCAGTCATTGCAGTTGTGTTGGTGACTGTGTCCATAGAACATATTTATAATAGTGTATTGGCATATACTCTTCATATGTTATGTTCATATTGTTTGGGGGGGGGCGGAATGTGTGATTGCTATGGTCCAGGTTATACTCAGATATGAACACTTCGGATGCTGTCTACACACATGTATGTATGTGTGTGTGTGTGTGTGTATATATATATATATATATATATATATATATGTGTGTGTGTGTGTGTGTGTGTGTGTGTATGTATATAAATCTAATATATATTATTGCATACGTTTATCTGTGCCTCCATAGATGTGTAGATGTTTTTAACCTATCTATATATCTACATATATATATGTAGATCTGTATATATTGGGTACATGACAGATTGTCCTATTTCAACACATTCCTCCCTTTTGTGTTTTAACCTGTCTGCATATACACCTGGCATCGATACATCTCAGATAGCTAAGTGGTAGGTTACTATGAGGATAGAATACATGGTTGCAGGTTCTAATTCTGAAAGGTGTTATTATTTTACCTCTCAGAGTAGGCACTGGTAGGGAAATTGTGAATAATGCACATTTAAGTGGTTGTAAGCAGGTTTGCCCGTGGTCTGTGTGATGTTAAGCAAAGGTTAGACCTGTGAAGTGCTTCTCTGTTTAACTGTGTTTAAGCACCACTTACCATCATACAAACCCATGGAAACCTGCTTACAACTGCTTTAATAAACCTGCAACCAACAGCCCTTATTCTGGCCCTCAAAATAACTTAACAGCCCTTGAACCTGGAACAATGAAGACCACAATCACTGACTTTACCATTAAGGCATCTGAGATATGTAGAAATGTGCTGTTTAGAATATACATTTTACTACAGGCATTCCTCACTACTGAAAACAAATGTGACAGTCAGTTGGTGTACATATGTCTGATACATGTTAATGTTCATATGTTTGTGAAATTAGGTGTTGCAATGTGACATGACAGGGTATGTTATGAATGAGAAAGGTTATTGTTTTGTGCCCTTTTTATATTGTCCCAATACTCCATGTATACCCCTCCAGTTCACTTATTGAACATCCGAGCCAGGCTCTCCTTGATGCATGATTTCATTACCCATCATTCCTCCCCCGCCCCAATCTTCACATACACAACAGCCATCCCTTCTATGGTGAATTAGGTTAATATTAATAGTTATGATACCAGAGCTGCATGTGTTTTGTGTACACTTCAACTCCTTTAGATTGCTTCTGTGTCACGAAGTGTGTTCATAGATGTTTATATATATGGCTATTGATGTAACTGTATGAATATATATATATATATATATATATATATATATATATATATATATATATATATTTATATCTATGTGCAGACATTACTGACAGGTATATATATATATATATATATATATATATATATATATATATATATATATATATATATATATATATATATATATATATATATATATATATATATATACATACATATATTAATTTGTAAGAGTAATACATATGTAGACTTGTATGTATTGGTTCACAAACTATAGTACATTACAATGTACTGTACATATGTACACAAAGTGATTGTCCCATTTGTGGTCATTACAGTGGAATGCATATGGTATAAGGTGTAGTCTAAAGAGTGTGATACATGTATGCACCTCAGATGGCTTAGTGGTAAGTCCCATGACTATAGCGTGTATGGTCTAGGGTTCAACACCTGCAATGCTTCAAAATTGTTTTTTACTCCAGAATAAGGCTCATTTAAGCAGTTCTAAGCATGTTTAAAAGTGTTTGTGTGATATTATAGCAGTGGTTAAACACAGTTAAACAAACTTTGTAACATATAACGTGTGCGCAAACATTGCCACATCCGCTGACTACTCAGAATATATACATGTCAGTGAAGTAACATCTCTCTATGTGCTGACATGACATTACATTCTCTGTTGACTTTACTCTCCAGCACACATGGGTTTATATGGGTGTTTTAAATGTTTATTATACAGACAATTGCTACCTATATATGCAAGCTGTGGTTAAGGTATACTTTTTAACATGATAAACATCCCTGACTTTATTGGGATTTTCACCTCGATTGCACAGATATTATGCAGATGCTGTAACCATTACACTATTGACATTAACGTTGCTCCCGCCTATTTCCTATTTAGATGATTTCTAGTGTAAGCTAGGCTAAGCAAAGGGCGGAGGCCCCCAAACCCACTGAGCTTCACTTACTCTTGAAATAACTACATAAAACAAATGCAATGTTAGACAATAAATTACATTCCTAACTACATTAGGCATAGCCCCTCACTGACACACTTCAAGGGAAACCTTGTTGTGTGAATGGGTAACAGAATATACACCCCTGGGATTGTGTGTCCCAGAACCATACAGCCAGGGGGTGGGGGAGCCTGTCCAGTTTGATAGCTGCAAGACCTGTTGGGGAAATTGAATGGTGTTGAATTGTCACATTAACATGCCCTCTTTAGATCACTGAGGGCCCCTATCACCCTCCACCACCCCAGTCCACAACAGCTTCCAGCAACTCTGCCTGGAATTGCTTCATTGGCTATGCTTGACAGAGACTCAGTTACTTCATCAATGGTGTGGAGAAAGCCAACACACTGTAGCTATGCTTCTAATTGCCCTTAGGCAGATAGGTAGTAGGCTATCTGTGAACCTCTAAAGTGCAGGACATCATAGCCATAATATGTGAATAAACAGACTTTCAGATCACAACATACAGTGAGAAATCACCATGTAGTCAGAAAACAGTTAAGTACAGCAAGAACAAACAGAACACTGATACTTAGTTACTCCAAAAGCCTATCTTGGAAGCTAGAAGACTTGTATAAGTTGAAGGCTTTCTATTGCTTACCAGTAGGTTACCTACAGGAGAGATGAGAAACAAGCACAGATGGTAAACATGCATTCAATAATACCATACCGGCCTATGTGTCAGCCTTAGGCTTTGGAATACTGGCCAAGGATATTGACGCCCCCATGGTGCCTTTTTAGGAGAGTCTCAAAGGTGAATACCAGCTCCATGAACAGCACAATAGCAGAATCAATGAGGGTTATGCTACTCAACACCAGGGGTTGCGATCACAACATGCATGCCCTCACAGCACTCCTCAGGATGGACAACGTCAACATCTATGCAGTAACTGAGACCTGTCTTAAGGCTCCTGAGAGCACACCAGCACTACCAGACTACAACCCATACCACACATTTCAGCCACAGAACATGGACTGACACAGACATGGAGGGGGTGTATCCATATTCATTAGGGATACCTACACCTCCAGGTTAGTGGGGCAGCATGATAGCTCTGAGATCATCCAAGTGCAGCTAAGATCAGCCACAACTGCAATGTAAACTGTGACCTGCTACAGATCACCCTCCATGATTCAGGACCACCACTCCACCTACCTGGAGACAGTGGAGAACATGACAGTCCTAATGCACACCCTGGCATTGGTCGATGTCAACTACCCTACCATTAACTGGGAAACTTACTCAAGTACTAACTTCCAGGCCCAGCGCTTCCTGGAATTTATCACCTCATATGCCCTGTATCAGGTGGTAACCCCCCTAATGAGGGGTGGAAACAAACTAGAAGTGGTCATCACCAACATGGGCAACAGGTGCACCACAGCAGAGGTTAACCAGTCACTGGTTAGATCTGACCATGAACTATTCACTGTTTCCACACCCAAACATCTCCCCCTCTCACGGACACCACAGTGTATACCTTTCCTGCAGCTAAATTTACACTACTAGAGACAGGGGTGGGGGGTTTCACAGCCCCCACGCTAAGGGGAAACACTGCTCAAGATACAGACAGATTTACAAATGCAATCTATAAGCACCTACACGGATGTATGGATTGTACCATCACTGGTAAACCAAGACTCACTCCTCTTAGACAAGGACACCAGTCTGGTGGACCCCTGCAATAAATAGGTTATACTACAGAAGTAGGACAGTGTTCCAGACAAACAGCAAATCCCACGAAGGGCAGACATCCATGACCACTATTAGTATGATAAGTAGGTCTCTCATGAAATCATCCAAGGCTAACATCATCAGGAAAATACGTAAGGATTCGAAAGATAACCACAAAGCCTTCTTTGGCTATGTCAAAGATCTAAGTGGTGACACACAGATTTGCACTGTGCCGGTGAAATATAGCACAAAATATGCTGACCCTACTGATATCACCAATATCCTTGCAGATACATTCAGTGCATACTTCACCCCCTAAAGAGCCCACAACACTACCCGAAAGGTACAGTATCCCACACATCAGAGACACACAGGTGGAAATGGCCATCTCTAACAGCAGAACACAGCATCAATGGAGACAGATGTTGTCCCAGACTGCATCTTGCAAACAGTACAAGACAACTTGACCCCCCCCCCCACCTAACTAAGCTTTTCAACCTCAGCCTCTCCACCGGCTACATGCTCATACAATGGCTCGTGGCAACAGTTATTCCACTCCATCAAGGTGGAATCACAACTGACCATTGTAACTACCACCCCATAAGCCTGACTAGCCTGTCCTGCAATGGTATGGAGTGCATCCTCATGGCAGTCATTAACAAAGACATTGGTAACCACCAAACATGTGACCCAACCCAGGTCAGCTTGGTTGAGTGCAGTTCATGCCTACTGAACCTGTTTGACGTCTTACATACAGTCACCAAGAAGTTAGATGAGGGGGGAGGTGGTTCACACATACTACCTGGACCTCGCCAAGGCTTTTGACACCATGCCCCACTCAGGTATTATTGATAAACACACCAGCCTGTACATACACCCACACATCACAGGTCGGGTTGCCAATGGGTTTACACACAGAACCCACATGGTATGACTAGCGGTATCCAGGTCCAACTCTTGATCAGTCACAACTGGTGTCCCACAGGACTCAGTCCTGGGAGCTCTACTGTTTGGCATACACTTCTCAGAGGTACAGGCAAACACAGGTGGACTATGGCAGACCATGTTTGGCAATGACTGTGAACTGGGAGCCATGATTGATAGTCCAGCTGACACAGACATCCCTCAAGGGGCCTCACAGAGACTGACACAGGGTGTCAAAGTAATGGCCTCCAGCTAAGTGTCACTAACTGCATGGTCATTCCACCCACATATTAACACATAAGTGGCAGCCACTTTAATACGGACAAGATAATGGGGTGTCTGGGGACTAAGGTAGATAGTGATCTCTCCTTTTACAATCATATCTCCAAAGTAGTTTGTACATCCTTCTATGTAGGCCATATGATTACTAAAGGGTTCCCATCAAGACATACTGGGGTTATAGTGTCCCTTTACTCATCACTCATCAGTCCCATCATAGGGTATAATAACCCATTTGGGATGTACCTCAGAAGACACTTCCAACAGCTGGAAGGTCCAGGAATGTACATCGCCAAGGGGATTACTGGCCTCAAACATATGCCCTATGCAGCCAGACTGAATAAACTCCTACTTTACTCAGTGGCATCTCATTTACCCAGAGATGATCTCTGCTGGCCAACACAGCCATGTCGAACTCAGGCTTAATGGATATGTTCCACCTATGGGAATCCATGTCACAGTGAACCACACACTGTAGTGAGCTGAACCTTGCCACAACAATAACTGAAAGATGCTGGAAGGATGGATTCCTAATACAGACACTCCCCATACTTTGGAACAGCATCCCTAACTACATTATACAGAGCCCCTCACTAACACTCTTCAAGAGAAACCTTGAAGATTGGATGGGGAACAGTAGATACACCCCAGGGACCCCGTCATTGGCTCTGCTCCACAGAGGGACAGTTAATGAATTAATGGGGTGGCAAAAGCTGGCACATTTTGGCTAGGCTTATCAATGGCCTCTGGCAGTTGGCCAAGTACCTACCTATGAACCTATGCATACATTATCAGCACATGCTGATAGCTTGATTTACTGTTCAGGTGTTGACTTACCTTGTGCCAATGGCAGTTGTGTGCGCAATAGTTGAGGGCTGCCTATGTTGGATGCACACAGTAGATGACCTATGCATGACAATTTACAGGTAGTCTTGTGTGTGTGCCATCCATTTTTACTGTATGTGCAGGTGGAGAAAGGTGTCAGTCCCTAGGTGCCTACACTGTCAGTGCTTGTGCTATACTTTCCCTCCTTGCCAAGGCACGGGCATACTGGGCATGCCTCCGTCTGCCTACTGGGGCTGGCTCAGGGTGTTCGTGGTCTGAGTACCTCTGTGCCTGTGGGGCCCTTGGCAATGGTGGTGAGCTTTGAGGGCCTTCACCATTCTGTCCCTGCTGCAGCTGTTTCTGCAGGATCATATTGTGCAGCATGGTACATACTATGAAGATGTGGGCACACATGCCTGGAGAGTACTGCAAGGCTTCTCCAGATATGTCCAAGCAATGGAACCATGATTTCAGCATCCCAAACACATGCTCTATGATGATTCTGGTTTGTGCATGTGCCTCATTATAGCATTCCTGCATGGGTGTGTGTGCATTTCTGAAGAGAGTCATCATCCACAGTTCCAGTGCATAGCCAGCATCCCCCACCAGGTGGCCATTTGGGATGTCCCCCTGGCAAATACCTGATACAGCTGTGAGGCATGCCAGATGTGGGAGTCGTGATAGCTTCCAGGGCTGTCAGCACACACATCCATGATAATGCCCTGGGCATTGCACATGACCTGGCAGTTGATGGAGGGGTATCTCCTGGGGTTTATGTAGCGCCTACCCTGCTCATCGGCTAGTGACTTGATGTGTATGTGGGTGCAGTCTATTGCACCCATTATCTCCGGGTATTCTGCCACATGGTGGAAGAGACACATATTGCTGGCCAACTCCTCCTGCATTCGGGGGAAGTATGTGTGCTCATTGGCATGTGTTAACATGGCATCCAGGAACTGGTGTAGTACCCTGGATGCTGATGCCTGTGAGATACCCATGATATCCCCAGTTGGTCTTTGAAAGGTACCTGTAGCTAGTATTCTCAGGCTTATACATACCTTTGTATCCACTGGGATGGGTTCCCCTTTGTTTGTTCTGGCTCTGAGGCGTGGCTGGCACAGCTCCACAAGTTGCTGTAGGATGTCCCTGTCCACCCTGTAAGAGGTTCATAGGTTCATAGGGAAGTACTAGGCTATCTGCCCAAGGGCATTTATAAGCCTAGCCAGAATGTGTTGGCTTTCGCCACCCCCTTAGATTAATTCCCTATGCCTCTGTCCAGCAGAGCCATTAGTTCCCTGTGCCACTGTCCAGCAGAGCCACTGCAGTGATCCCTGGGGTAAATTTTCTGTTTCCCATCCACCCATCAAGGTTTCTCTTGAAGAGTGTTAATGAGGGGCTCTGCCTGATGTATATTGGAATCCTGTTCCAAAGCATGGGGAGTCTCTGGGATAGGAATCTATCCCTCCAGCATGTCCTATTTATCGTTGTGGTTATGTTTATATCTCTAGAGTGTGTGGCTCTCCGGGATTTGTTTTTTTTTTTTTTAGGTGGAGCATGTCCATCAATTCTGGGTTGGACGTGGCCTTGTATGTCAGGCAGAGATCACCTCTGAGTAAGCGGTATGCAACCGAGTACAGCTGGAGTTTCTTGAGTCGGGCTGCATAGGGCATCTGTTTGAGGCCAGTAATCCTCTTGGTGAGGTACTTTTGTGGTCTTTCCAGCTGTTGCAGGCGTCTTGTAAGGTACATCCCAAATGGAGCATTGTATTCTATGATGGGTCTAATGAGTGTTGAGTAGAGAGGCACAATAACCCCTTTTGTTCTAGATGCGAACCCTTTTGTGATGAGGTGGGCCACATAGAAGGATTTTCTAACCACCTTGGCAATATGATTATCAAAGGAGAGATGTGCTCTACTATCTCCAGATCATAGAAAGTAAAGCTACACCAGACCACTGAGTCACTCTAATATTTAATACACGAAAAACAAAACATTCACTGAGCACTTTCACCCGGCTCTATGCTGGGTTTCATCAGAGTACAGGTTTAACGGAGCAGTTGCCTTTTATAGTCATCACTTAATTGACTCCAATTATACATCGATCATTAAGGTTTAAACACGTAAAACATATGAACTCAACTTCATTTTGTAAATATAAAATACAGAAATAAACCTTTTCATTTTTGACTGAAAGGGTGGTGTCTAGTAATAAATTTGCAATTAAAAATTTGTGTTTTGGGTATGTAAAAATCCATAAATATCTTACAATATTAATTAAAAAATATTATATTTCATTTTTGTAAATAGTATAAATATGTAATTAGTGTGTGTATATATAATAAATAAATAAATAAGTTTAAAACATGCATATGTATATGTAAGTGTGTTTGGAAATGTATAAAATGTAAATATATGTAAATAAACTTATAAAAATAGAAATAGAAATAAATACAATAATAAAGTAGTTAGTCATAAATAGTGTTACTACATATAAAATATATATCTAAAAATTCCTACAATCTGTAAAATGTATAATATATGAAAAATTCCATTTAAATAATGTACGATTTAATTTTCAAAAAGCTACTGATGGAGATGTATTCATTAATGCCTGGTTTACTACTAGCGTTTAATCTAAATTGCCATAGACATTCTTTCATCTCTAAAAGATTGTTTACATCCCCTTCCTTGACACATGTTTCAGGTACTCTGTCAATAAGGAAAAACAAAATTTTTTTAAAATCTGGACATGTTGTACTGTGCATATATAATGCATTTGTTGTTTTTTGTTCCTTATGTCCCTATTGTGCTCATTAATTCTCTCTCTCAATTTCCTTATGGTCTTACCTATATAGAAGGCGGTACAGGACAGGCATGTGGCTATGTAAATAACTTGCTTAGTGTTACAATTCACGTAACCTGGCCATCCGATAGCCCTATTGTATCCTTTTATGGCAACATAAGGCCCATCATTTATATATCTACAAGTTTTACAAAAGCCACATTTTTTCATACATGACTTTTTGTATGTTTCTTCAAACTCAAACATGTCTTTTAGATTTTTACCCCTACTATATACTATTGTAGGTGCTTTACCTATTTTTTCAATAATATCTAAATCATTACTAAAAACTCTGTCCCATGCATCTTTTACCACTTCTGTTATAAATTTGGTACTATCATTAAATGGTAGAGTTAGTGAGCATGCCATATTTTTGTTCGTAGTTGACTTATTAACATTTTCAACTTTACCAACTATTAAAATAGGTCTGAAAAAATCATTCCTCTTATTCAAAATTTCCTTTTTTGAACTATTAATAAGGTGATCTGGATATCCTCTATCCGAAAACATACTACATAGAAAATTTAACTCTTTTGTGAAAACAGAATCCTCACTTATTATTCTTGACATTCTCACCATTTGGCCTTTAACCAAATTTTGTTTTTGAAAATGTGGGTGGCAACTTTTAAAATGCAAATATGAATTTGAGAATTTTTTTTAGCTGCAAATTAATCAAAAATGGAGACTATAGCACATTATATTGATATTAATTGTAAAGAAGTGTTGAATAATATTAATTATATTTTAAAAGATTCGTGGCATTGTCTTGAAATATTACATGAACATATGGGTAAAATTTCTATGGACACATATTTGGTGACTATAGACATTATAAATCTGTTTTCAGTGATATCCCACGACATAGGACTTGAGATGTTTGAAAATAGTCTTGAAATGTTTGGTAAACATCATACGGTGAAAAGAAAGTTATTAACTGAGTTTATGGAGATGATTCTCCACAACAATTTCTTTCAACAAGATGGTGAATATTTTAAACAAAATTCAGGTGTTGCGATGGGTGCTAGGTGTGCTCCAGTATACGCCAACTTAGTTTTGGCTAAATGGGAGCAACAATATGTATTGAATAGTGAATATTGGTCAAAGGTGGTGTTATATGTAAGATTTTTGGATGACATACTACTGGTTTGGAAAGGCAATAAAGAAGAGATGATAGAATTCAATGACTATTTGGGAAACACTACTTCCTTTTTGAAATTTACTTATAATATAGAGGTAGACAAATGCGAATATTTGGATTTGAATATTTACAAAAAGGAAGGGAAGATTGAATCCAATATATTTCGTAAAAAAACATTCTCAAATTCATATTTGCATTTTAAAAGTTGCCACCCACATTTTCAAAAACAAAATTTGGTTAAAGGCCAAATGGTGAGAATGTCAGGAATAATAAGTGAGGATTCTGTTTTCACAAAAGAGTTACATTTTCTATGTAGTATGTTTTCGGATAGAGGATATCCAGATCACCTTATTAATAGTACAAAAAAGGAAATTTTGAATAAGAGGAATGATTTTTTCAGACCTATTTTAATAGTTGGTAAAGTTGAAAATGTTAATAAGTCAACTACGAACAAAAATATGGCATGCTCACTAACTCTACCATTTAATGATAGTACCAAATTTATAACAGAAGTGGTAAAAGAAGCATGGGACAGAGTTTTTAGTAATGATTTAGATATTATTGAAAAAATAGGTAAAGCACCTACAATAGTATATAGTAGGGGTAAAAATCTAAAAGACATGTTTGAGTTTGAAGAAACATACAAAAAGTCATGTATGAAAAAATGTGGCTTTTGTAAAACTTGTAGATATATAAATGATGGGCCTTATGTTGCCATAAAAGGATACAATAGGGCTATCAGATGGCCAGGTTACGTGAATTGTAACACTAAGCAAGTTATTTACATAGCCACATGCCTGTCCTGTACCGCCTTCTATATAGGTAAGACCATAAGGAAATTGAGAGAGAGAATTAATGAGCAGAATAGGGACATAAGGAACAAAAAAACAACAAATGCATTATATATGCACAGTATAACATGTCCAGATTTTTAAAAAATTTTGTTTTTCGTTATTGACAGAGTACCTGAAACATGTGTCAAGGAAGGGGATGTAAACAATCTTTTAGAGATGAAAGAATGTCTATGGCAATTTAGATTAAACACTAGTAGTAAACCAGGCATTAATGAATACATCTCCATCAGTAGCTTTTTGAAAATGAAATCGTACATTATTTAAATGGAATTTTTCATATATTATACATTTTACAGATTGTAGGAATTTTTAGATATATATTTTATATGTATTAACACTATTTATGACTAACTACTTTATTATTGTATTTATTTCTATTTCTATTTTTATAAGTTTATTTGCATATATTTACATTTTATACATTTCCAAACACACTTACATATACATATGCATGTTTTAAACTTATTTATTTATTTATTATATATACACACACTAATTACATATTTATACTATTTACAAAAATGAAATATAATATTTTTTAATTAATATTGTAAGACATTTATGGATTTTTACATACCCAAAACACAAATTTTTAATTGCAAATTTATTACTAGACACCACCCTTTCAGTCAAAAACGAAAAGGTTTATTTCTGTATTTTATATTTACAAAATGAAGTTGAGTTCATATGTTTTACGTGTTTAAACCTTAATGATCGATGTATAATTGGAGTCAATTAAGTGATGACTATAAAAGGCAACTGCTCCGTTAAACCTGTACTCTGATGAAACCCAGCATAGAGCCGGGTGAAAGCGCTCAGTGAATGTTTTGTTTTTCGGTATTAAATATTAGAGTGACTCAGTGGCCTGGTGTAGATTTATTTTCTATTTACTAGTCGTTTGTTCGTTTAGTTTACTATCTCCAGATCATGTAGCCCCTGGCAGGTTACCATGGGTCTAAACACTCTTATCCTTCTCTGGTGCTTGAGGTGGTCCTGTGCATCATCCTCCACACCACCTTCAGTCTTCAACACATGCTGGTGGATCAAAGCTATGGCAGCCCCTAACATGTACATACTAAAAGTTCCCCGTCTGTATACACCACTGGTGCAGAGTGTATGGGAATACACAAATGTGTGTGAGGTGCTTTCATACTTTATACTATTGTGCTATGGATGCTTGTGATGCCATTGGGTGTGTATGAGCTATTCCAGCTGCAGAGTATCTTAATTATGAGTTTTACAATGAGTACTGCAAGTGTGGAGCCTTTACTGTGGAGTTATACTTGCCTGCCTTGATTAATCTGTTGCCCTTTAATTCACTTTTAAACCTGGATCCCCTCCCATTATCAGGCAGGCATCCACCTGCTGTTTTTCTTGTTTTGCACTTTCCCTACCCAGTCATGGCAAAATGTGTCTTGTAGCTGATATACTACAAATCTGCTTTGTTCTGCTTTGACACTTTACTGTTTTCTTTGTAGTACAGCCCCTCCCCTTTCCTGTTCTGCAGGTAGCTGCTTGCAGCCTTGTTAGCTGTTGTCAGTGGCCCACTGTAGGCTCCTAGGTATTAATTAGTCATTTGTACTCCAATTTCCCTGCTGCAGCATTTCCTTATTGTTTTCCTATATCCTTCCTGTTTCAGCTGCAGTGCGCACCGTGCAAACTCGTTTACCGGGTTTACACGCGTTTTCATCTCTCTTCACATGCATACTTGGTTACCTTGTGTACTCTCAGACAAGCAAAGCTGTGGCCAGTTCAAAACACCCCTATCCTGCAGCTTTGCCTAGCTAGGGGCAAACCGGTTTAGCAATTCTCCTATGTGCTTACAGCAATGGCAACACACCCCTCTCTTGATGTCATCTTTATCTCAAGGGCACACCTTGGTGTTATATAGCTATGTTATGAGGTGCATCCTTACATCAGTGGGGAACCTGTGAATTGCTATTACTCCTCTCATTTGCATGGCATTGCCAACTAATTCCTAGCTACCGCGCATAACACTGTCACATCCCCTTAGCAAACCTTGCACCATAGTATGGTGTAGCATGCCTGCCATTGACTATTATAGGGAAATCATGATATTTGTTACATGGAGGTTTTATTCTATATTTTTATATTTTCCTTGTGATCCTCTTTGCGTGCCATGGCCCTGCGCTTCCACATCACGATAGTGCGACTATATATATTAAATGTTAATTTTATATTTTGTACATTTTTTTATGCCAATGGCTATATATTTAGCCATTGGCATATATTAACAATATAATATATGTGTTTGGTCGGCTGCCATGGCTCCGATTTTATGTTTGCAAAAATGTAAACCGTTTTCTACGGTTGACATTTCTACATGCTTACACTACACCTGCACCACTTCCTGGATAGCTACATACCTTCATTTACATACTACACTGCTGCACATGGAGTAATTAGCATACAGGGCCCAGGAGTTGTGTGGGTGTAGCATATGAAGGTAGTGCACGTGGGGACAGCACGTACCTGGATTGCTTGGCAGTCATATTTGGTGTTAGACAGCTGATGCTATGCCTGCACCTGGTGCAAGCTTTATGAATCCCAGGCATAATCTTATATGATGCCTTATGACATCAGTGAACAGATGTCTGTGAGCACTCAGGCATGAATTTTATAGACAATAATATGGCCACCTGCTCTAAAAAAAAATATATATATATATATATATATATATATATATATATAAATATATTATATAATACATATTTAAATATATATATATATATATATATATATATATATATATATATATATATATATATGGATTCACTGGAATACATGCATTTAATTGAACGTTGGTTGACAGACATCCTAAATGTCGAAGGCAGTGACCCTAGTTTCCACATTGCTGAATTTTCACATATGTATATGTGTATATATATATATATATATATATATATATATATATATATATATATATATGTGTGTGTGTGTGTGTGTGTGTGTGTGTGGGTGTACAGATAGATATTTAAAGATAAGGGGTAACATCTAACGAGCAGTGACAGCCTTCACTGCACAGCATAGCCCACACATATCACTGCATTCATCAGTTATATTCGATGTGTTTTTCACAACAAAGAAAGCACTAACCTGAATGTTATGGTCCGTAGTTCTGGACTATATACCATCATGCCATCTTATTACCTGCACAGCTATATCAACCAATATGCTGTGCACAAGCCTGGCCACAGGGTCCGTTACTACTACTACTGGCTAGTTATCATTAGTAATAGTAGGACAGGAGCTGGGAGCTGGGAGCTGCAGTGACAGTGTGGGATCACTTCCTCAGCAGACCAGCACATGATCATGTTGAACAAAATGCAGCATGCAGTAGCTGGGTCATATTGAGGAGCAACCCCAGATATGCCAAATAATCTCCCAATAACAATATGGGTCTGGGACAAGATTGTATTGAAATTATTTTCCGCAGCTCTACTTGGATTTCTCACTGGTGTCAGGAGCCACCATTGCTCCAGTGAGTCCAGCATCACCTGAGGTGGGAAAAAAAAAAGAGCAAGAGAGAGAGAGAGATGGGGAAATGGGGGACACCCAACAAAATGTGGTTTAATACTAAGCAATATATTTTACTGTGAATAACTGCTTAAATGATAAAAAAACATTTAGCAGCACAATGACTGGGCATCCTATCATGTATGTAGAGGTGGCAGAGTGAGCAAGTGTGCCAGCTAAGGCAATCGTGTACACTACCAGGGCACTGGAAAGACACGTTGGCGATGCACTCTCATGTATCACAAACTACCTGGCAATTAATGGAATGGTAACCTTTCTTACTGTGGTACTGCTCAGTCCATGGACCAATTGCAACATGGCTGTAATTCATCAAAACAGTCAACTCAGGAAAATGTACCACCCCATAAAAGGCATGCAAAGTCCAGGTTTTGCCCTGATGAGACACCAGGAAATAGATGTGGTGATCTACATGTGTGAAAACTATGTCTAGGAACTACTGAAGTATCCTTGAGGCAGAATCCTGTGAGATATCCAATGTGTCCGTCGTCTGTCTCTGGAAGGTCCCTGTGGCAAGGATAATGAGGGTTATACATACCGTAGTATCCAGTAAGATAGACACACCACCTCCTCCCGGTATTCCTGTAAGGGGGGGGGGCATATATACTCACTAAGACCCTTACAATATCCCTGTCTACTCTAAATCTCCTAATTATCAAGATTATGATGAATTCTTTTCTGTCTTTAACTCTGCCTTCTTGGTCAGCAAGCACTTCTGGGCACAAATAGTTCTGGTCCAGCCAAGATAAGCAGCTCATGCTGTAAAATAGCAAGGCTAGAAGGAAGGGAATGTATCTTTGCAGATAGACAGAAAAGGTGTGATTTGGTGTTTTATAATGAACGAATCTGCAGATGGTGTGAAACTTATCAGATTATGAATATGGAGTACCAGACGGTGGGAAAAAGACTTATTAGTATACATGGATTTACATAATTTCTCATTTACATCTCGTTATCAGTCCACTTGTTTATGTATAGTCGCAGCCATCACGTTAGTATAAATACCCTATGTGAATACTGCCTTTGCTGTGCAAAAGCAAAGAGAGTGCTGATTGCCTTTACATATTTAAGTAATGACAATGAATACTACTCCTAGTCTTGCAATGGCTGAGGGTAAGGACACTCCAGACAGAAAGAAGTCACATACTAGAACATTAAAAGTGACTGTTTTGATGTAACAAATGCAGAGAATGTATAAGTTTATAATGCTGACTTCCTCCCTCACTCTACAAAACAGGATGTTGTACAAAATAGTGAGTCTCTTACGCTTTTGAACCAGGGATCTGTATAAGAGATCAAAGAACTATAAAGAGGTAGAAAGCCATTTAAGCATCATAAAACTTAAATAGGTAAGTTAATGACAGTAGTTCTGTTTGAAATCAATGCATGAATAGAACTGGCAGGTGTTCCAGTACTGTATGAGCTACATCAGTGGACTATCATTGAACAATAAAACACCATTTATCCTAGTTTGTTATTAAATGGGTTTACGTTAAAAAGAGGGGTAATGCCATGTACTGAGCAGTACGTGCAGCTCAGTAGTGTCTATATTATATTCTCGAAAGCCAACAATGTCGAATCTAACATTGTCGACACAAGAATAGTGAAAGTGCAGAACACTGAATGGGTAAACGGAAATCTCCGTAAGGGGAGATTTCCATTTACTTCAATGTAGTGTGGTCTCGGAGTTTGGTATATTTAAGTAGTGGGGGGTGTGGGGGGTTGTGGGGGGGTGCGTGGGGGCTTACCCCCCTGCCTACACCCTTTAAATTTTTTTTTTTTAAATTCTTTTTAGGAACATTTGAAATTTTAATAGTTCGATCAATAAAGGTCAACCTTTACTGATTCGAACTATTAAACGTTCAATGTTCTAATATAGACCCGCTCAGTAACAGGGACTGTGCATCCCTGTATAAACTGTTTGTCTTTACGCACATTTGTTCTTTAGTAATAATATGCTCAAGCTGTGCTTTTGGTCTCCAAGTCAGTTTTTTCTGATTATATAACACTTCTCCTATTCCTTCTCTCTAACAGTGTACACATTAGAAACATTCTTTTCAGTCCTACAGCATCTGCTTTCTCATTGCCGTTATTGTAACATGGGTTTATGGACTTAAATCACTGTTCTCAGTATGGCCAGTGGAAGTAGACACAATACTTTTGATGTAGTCTTTCCACAATCCTGTCACTTTTGTGATTATACTCTCTTTCGACACCAAACTCAAAATCCCCCAAAGTCTCAATGTGGCCTCCTGTGCTTGGTAATGCTTCTGTATGAACTTTACAATTTTTTCCTTAGTACGGACAGTAGACTGGTCAGTGGAAGGATGACTGCTTCTTTCTTGCCCATGTCACTAGATAAATGCCCAGACCTCCTATTGACCTATACCACTGCCTTTCACATTATGAGATATGATTTGCTCTCAGGGTGGTTATGCATACAGATCATTTTCCTCACCTGTCCTCTACAGAGTCACTTTTGTGATGCCCTATCAGGAAATTCTAGACCCCCTCCCACACACCCACACACACACCCATACCCCCCCACACACACACACGCACATACATGGACACACACGCACACACATGCACACGCACACACACACGCACCCACACACACACACACACACACACACACACACACACACACACACACACACACACACACACACACACACTCATGCACTCACACACATGCACCCACACACACACACACACACACACAGACACACACCCACACACTCACACCAGCACACACATGCACCCACACACACACACACACACACACACACACACACACACACACACACACACACACACACACACATGCACACACATGCACACACACGCACATGCACACACACAAACATGTACACGCACACACACACACACACACACACACACACACACACACACACACACACATGCACATGCACAAATGTGCACAAACAAGCACACACACACACACGTGGACATACATGCACATGCACACAGACAAACACACACACACACACACACACACACACACACACACACACACACACACACATGGACGCACACGCACACACACACACCCACACACACCCACACACACACCCATGCACATGCACACACACACACACACACACACACACACACACACACACACACACACACACACACACACCACACACACACACACACACACACACACACACACACACACACACCACACATATGTACACAACTGCACATGCACACACACACACACACACACACACACACACACACACACATATGCACACACATGCACAAACATACACACGCACACACACACACACACACACACACACACACACACACACACACACACACACACACACACACACACACACACAGCATAACCTTGAACTTGTTGCAGTAAACTTCTGAGTCTATGTGATGGAATACCATGCAGGCCAAACCATGTCTTGACTGAGAATGCTTCTTCATTTTATGATCATGTTTCATCATTACTGATATCAACAACAAACACATTATTCAGCTGTCTAATCCCAGTGTAACATCTGACACAAATATATTAAGCAGGACTGGACTTGTAAGAACCCCAGAGAGTACTGCATTTTTGTCAGTAGTTTAGTCCTTCATCCATCTGCTAACCTTGTTTCTTCTCAGTTACCTAGTTTTTCACCTACCTCATTTTTATAGGCCTCCCTTCACACAGTGCCAAAGATGATTATGATGATGATGATGAGGATGATGATGGTGATGATGATAATAATATACATGTGGAAAAAAGATGCAATCTTCCTGGTTAAATGTTATGGAAATGAGGGTTGTATCATGTGACAAGGAAAGGACTGGAGAAGATAAGGAATGCATTCCATGACTGGGTATATTTCAGTCAAGGGCAGTCCTAATTATATTACTTTCTATTAAGCTTCTCAATAGAAAAATAAAGTCTTCACCTGTGCAGATGCAGGACATGATTTTTGTTACATTTCCTACCACTAGTCTAGGGATGCCAAGCAGCACTGTAGTGTGATCACTGCTGCCCACTGGGTCTCTCTCTCTCTCTCTCTCTCTCCCTTTTGGTCATCTCAATGTTCTTGATCCACATCTGTTTCATTGAGCACCAGCATGACAATTTTCCCTGCCCTGTCATGGTACTCACATTCTACCTGAAATCTGGTTCCAGCAGAACATCAGTCATTTCCTCTTCTTGATTGGCATGGAGGTGGGCCCACTAGTTCACTACTCAAATATTAATGTCTTCCCTGACAATTTCTTCTCCTTCTTTTCTTTGCCTCTCTGTCAGTTCTGCTCCTGAGCTTGGCATAATCCTTTCATCTGTTAATTACTGCTATGCTTTAGCAAGTGCCAGTGGGTCTCCCACATCTCCCCACCAGCCTAAGGCACAACATCTGAGTCAGCTATTTCATCTTTTCCTCATACACTGTCTTCTGCATAGTGCACTGTATGCCATACTGGAGTGAAATAAATAAATAGGGCCAGTGCATGAATCATCAACATTCAGATAGCAAGCAGGAAGAACTCAAAACAATGAGAGTCTGTTGCTTCCTTACTCTGATGTGACCTTAGACATAGGTATAGTACAGTAATGTGACATGACAAGGAATGGATAATTCATATTTTGATCATGGTAGGGGCTGTTATTTGGTCATAAGGGTACTAGAGTCCTCCACTCCCAATGTTAAAACAATTATTTCTACACCTAGTACATGTGTTGCTCTTATACAATGATATTAAAGAGATTTCTCAAGTTTTTAAATACTGCTATTGTGTAAATCAAACGGTACTAAAGAACCGTCTTATCTTTTTAAATAATGCCATTGTGTAAAGTAAACTCTATGTGCTGTCTGCCTGTTGACCCTAATGTAAGTCATGGTTTACTGATGTTGTATATATTTGCATACTCATGCATATGGTGACACAGTCATTGTATATCTCTGGAGTACACTATTGTAGACTGACTACACTTCAGAAATAATTCTGAAGCTTTTTCAATGCACAGGGTATGCGCATTACCCAAGTAGAGTAAACAGGTAGGAGCATTTTATTTACACATTAGTTGATTTTCACAAGGTACATTAAAACATAAAAAAAATATTTATATGTTTTATTACTTAGTGGATATCAAAGAATGGTGTGCACTTCAGTTCTGTATTTGGTAGCCACACTGTTCTCTGTTTTAGTACAGCTACCAAAGACATTAGTAAGATCTTTCCATTGTGTAATAAAGCATGTATTTGTGTGATCGTAGTAGGAGACATTAAACCCCAAAGAAGTATTGATTGTTTCACTGATTTTTATTTCATTTGCTTATGGGTATCTTTTAATACCTGTTATTCACCACTTCCCTCCCTTTGCTGACTTTGTCTTTACTTAGCATCATAAATTAGAAGAGCACTATATACTTGTCTATAACCAATAGCAATGATATTTTTCTTATGTCTGCACTGATGCTTCCATCAAACATGTATGCAACAAGCATCACACGTTAATTATCAAGGCTGCTTTCTCTGTACAACATCACTTATTGCTCTACACCCTTCACCAGCACATCTAACTCTCAGTTGACCACTGAACTCATAATTCTTTTCTTTTAATTCTTGCATTTAGAACTGATGGAAATCCTTAAAAGGGGCTTGCCTATGCTTTTTTCCTGGCTTTTCCATCAGTGTCCTTTATTGCAAAAATGTAATGCTGCTATAAGTTACCTGAAATGTATTGAATAGGTCGAGTGAAGGTGTGACACCAGGGAAATACTGCCAGTTCAGCTATCTGGAATTTTATAAATAATTATATGTCACTTGAAAATATTAATATTTTTTATATAGAAATGTCACACTGCCAGCCCAGCTATCTGGAATTTTGTAAATAATCATATGTTATTTGTGAATAGTACTATGATTCATATGCTTGTCTTACAAATGTACGAGAACTATATGTTATGTGTATATTAAACTACTGGTGCAGAAGTGTGTGTAAAGTACTGAGCTTCAGGAATGTAACCACAGTGTACCCTAGTTGAAAAGAACAGAGATGTGTATGAACTATATACCTGTGCAAATATATGCTTTGATAGTACAGGCTGGAGCATACAAAGTTAACTTACAAAACTTTAAGAAAATAAGTTGAAATTAAGTGTTTTATGATGTACTATAAAAAGTTAATGCAGCAAGAAAACAGGATGTCTAGAGCTAGAAGTCTCTTTCTATTGTCTTGGAGAGAAATAATTACTAGGTTTAAAATGTAAAAGTGCTTAATTGTTTTACAACTTCCAGTTCTAGGCAAATATCTGAGATATATGTATTTTTCACAGAGAAATGTTAACATTTTGTTAAGTTCCTATTAGCCTGGGAACTGAAGGCAGGTGACATAGAGTGATGTCATCCAAAGCTGACCCAGCAGTAATGTTTGATAGTGATTTCAGAACTCTCTCAGAGACAGATGTTGCATTTTGTATCTTGTCTTGGATCTGGAAACATCCACTCATCTTCAGTACTTCTGCCTTGCTAATAGTAAGTAACTAGGGACAAGTAATTTCTTTTAGAGATAGATAGGAATATAGTAAGATTAGTTTTAGATGTTTTCTGTATTTATTTGAAACTGTCCTGAAATGTTGTTTTAAAATATTTCCTGTGATTCTGAACTCTGTAGTCACTGTGTTGAGTTATTGAGTATTGTCTTGTTCTTTTATTATTTATTATTAAATATATTTAAACCTTTTAATTGTGGCTGGATTGTTTAGAGATATTTAAGTTCTTAGAGTACTTGCATATGTATTTGGTGATACTGTATAGGCCACTCCAATAGCCTTGCTGTTGGTCACACTTACATTTGGATAATAGCAACATTACATAGTAAGATTGGGCACCCTTTGGTAAGGGCCTTAAATGTAGTGGATAAAAGCTGGCTAGTGGCACCTTATAGTGTGGACAGAATGTGGCATAGCTAGTAAACCTGTGCCAGCCTTCCCCAGTGGGTTTGTATATAAGTCAGATTTCATGGTGTGTGTGTCGGCTATTTGGGAAGGGACACAAAGCACTGGGTGGACAGAGAGGGTGCTGGAGGTCTTAGCTTGGCCACTCGGCTGAGATCTTAACCCTATAGCTGTGCCAGTGGACAGTCTTATTGGGGATCTGGAGAAATAGGCCAAAACCAGCCCCAGACTGACTGTAATCTCTGTGTGCTCTTAAGGGATATTGTACTTTACTGTGTGTGTACTTGTCATCCTGCCAATGTGTACGTCCCTCACTGGTGCTAGTGGTGAGGATTGAAGCTCCTTGATTAATGGGCTAGTGCAGGGGTTTCACAGAAGAGATTTTGCCACTGCTGTGGTCTGACCATGGAGTTGGCATATATCATTTATGAGAAAATGGGGGTTCTAAAGGGGAATTCTTTGCTTGCAAAAAAAAAAAAAAAAAAAAGTTTTTTTATTTTTGATTGATGGTTTTTGGAGGAAAAGCAGATGAAGTCAGAAGGACTATAGTTTTCCTCAGCATAACAAATGCAGAAGCATAGAATGACTCAAAGTAAATATAACACACTCTTTATGCTATTGGGAGTAAACACCTGCATGAACTGCAGATGCATTCTCTATCTGCACCAAAATCCTTATAGAAAGAAGGGAACACTTTAATAGGCTTCACACAAAATAGCAACCAGATACCTTGCTGAGTTCTTTCTGACAAAGCCCATTAACTTGTTGCTTGTCTTTCGGCTTTTTCCCGGTAAGGGGTCACCACAGCAGAACTCCAGTCTGCTAATAATTGGCAGTAGATTTTTACGAAACGCCGTGGTGCCAGCTCGACATCCAACCTTCAACAAAGGCACACCCATTTACGCACGCATGTCTTTTGAATGCTACCCAACCACGAGGAGGACATGCAGACTCCACACAGAAGGCACTCCCAAGCCATGCCGAGAATAGAACGGGAGAACCTCTTGTTGTGAGGTAACAACGCTACCGCCGTATCACCGTGGCATTTGACAAAGCCCATTGACTATCCTTCCAAATAGCCAACATACTTTGCATTCATCCTCAGAGTTCAGGCCAAAAGGATATCTTAGCAGAGAATGAAAAAGTTCCTACATGGTATCAAATACCATGGCTCCACACTTTCTAAAGCTCACATGCATGTAGATGGCTAGTCCTATACAGCCAATGATAAACAGATACTTTGGGCCACATAGTAACAGAAGCTACAGAGGAAGTGCAAATATATAAAAAAAAAAATAAAACAAAATCCAGAGATTTTTGAAAAGTTTAAAAAAGAAACATGGACATGGGAATGAAAAAGAGATCTGATATGGTGCAAAATTTATGCAAAGGAGAAAGACAAACTAATCAATACAAAGCTCCAAAGATATTTTAAGACAAATACAGATGAATGCATCTGGATATGCAATACAAAAAAAAAGAAAACAAAGGTAGAATGTTGAAAGAGGATTAGTTGGGTAGAAGTTAAACAAACAGACAATGGAGTTACGGATTTTTTGTGAAGTGTAGAAAATTTAACACAGGCAAATTTGCAGCGTGATGAACAAAGGGGCAGCAGATTAAGGAGCAACAAGTGTAGTGGAAGGTATCTGAATTAGATTTGCTACATGATGATGTACTTCAAGCCACTGTAGGAGACCAATATGAAAGTCCAGTTGAAGTTGCACAGCAAGGGAAGGAGCAGGAATCTGTGGCAACTCTGACACAGATAATGTTGTGGAGCGATGGGTCCATGGATTCCCATATGAAGGAACAGTAGATTAAGCAGGATGCATAGATGTTCTGGAACTTTTTGTCAAATACATACAATAAACAAAGAGCAAAGAAGATGCGTTCAGCCTGGAAGAAAATGACCTAAGGAAAGACTTGCCTAATTTAATAGATGGATAGACATATTAAAACAGATGAAAGAAATAGATTACGGAAAGTAAATAGGACCCAAATTGTTAGAAGACTGGTAAAAAAGGTGAACACAGCAATGATTACTAGTAAGAGAAATTCATGTGATATAACAGAAATAAAAAAGAATATATTACAGTGCAGCTAAATTCATACCAGATAAAGTGTTACCACAAAATTACAGAGTAATAAAGAAATGGAAGGGAACAAGTATCATGTCACCATGGAAACATCAAATACAGAAAAGTGTAAAACAGTTAAGTCAAGAAATATCAAACATACTTAGAAAGATTAGATAAAAAGTAATCCACAGTATCAAAACAGACCAGGATTTGTCATACAATGTTGCCAATAATAAACTAAAATATCAGCACAACCAGAAAAACTTAGAAGATATGACTATAAATATCAAAGAATAGGACAAAATAAACAATTAATTGATGATCCAAAAAATGTTTTATAGAGAACTGAGAAACAAAGCAAAAGCAATAGAAATACCACCAAAAAAGAAGAAATAAACATTTTGGA
Organism: Protopterus annectens; assembly: GCF_019279795.1. Taxonomy (NCBI): domain Eukaryota; kingdom Metazoa; phylum Chordata; order Ceratodontiformes; family Protopteridae; genus Protopterus; species Protopterus annectens. The sequence goes on along the minus strand of NC_056743.1, from coordinate 1,782,118,460 downwards.
GACATATTTATGAAGACCCTGTTGAACAGAATAAAGATACTGACTGGACAGAAAAATTAAAATAAACAGTAAGGAGTTCTAATGTAGAGGATATGAAAAGGGATGAACTAACATCTAGAGAAAACGAGACAAAGTGCCGTTTTCAATACAAGTGGGCAGTGTGTTCTGTAAGGTCATGAAACATCAGACTTTGGACTAGGAATTGGACAAGGGTGTTTGGATTGTGATCGATGACTGCTTAGGTGTTCAACTCTGCAACATTGCTATAATTTTCTTATGACAATCGTGCCTTTGGTTTATGATTGTGGGCGTTGTTTACAAACATTCTTTTGGACATTAACTAACATCATTTATACTTTTCATCACAAGCAATTCTCCTAGGATTTTTTTTCCATGTTTCTGTGTTTTATCAGAAACTTTGGACATTTTAGACATGGCAATGTGTTTGAACAAATAATAATATTTTGGTGTTCACATTAGACCTTTGTATATACGCCAGTGTTTTCTTACTTTCAGACTCCCTGGAATAATTGGACTTTTCATTTTGATCATGGACATTTTTGGTTCTGTTTTTTGCACAGTTCATGCCAGTTTTCTCACTTTATAGGTATTGTTATGTTTCACTATTTGTGCACATATTACATACATGTTTAATCAGTATTGAGGTCAAGTCATTATAATTGTGGTTTAGACATATTTGTAAAGCATTAATTATTGGTTTCGCTATATCTTATCTTGAAATCTACAACTACATTTTGGATTTAGGCTATTTTGTGGTTGTCACATGTGCTTTTCATAATATACTTTGTATAAATATTGTTTTTTGGAAGGCTTAACTAGTAGAATCTATTTACCATTCTTGGGCTGATCATCTTGTTCAGGGCTGGCTAGTCACACACACACATATTATATATATATATATATATATATATATATATATATATATATATATATATATATATATACACACACAAATACATTCTTTCCTATATGCTTTTTCTCTTTGACTCCTTGGAGATCATATAATTATCATATTCATGTGTACGTATACATGTTATTAGGCTATCAGCTCATATATATATTTTTGGAGTGCCTCACATCATACCTATACTTGATTGGCTTGTTATACCATTATTGTCCTGTATTGGACGTGGCTAATGTCTTAAGAATATTTAATTGTTGCCATTATTGTCCAATTGTTGACTTACTAATTTTTTATACAGGGCGTGGTTATTTTTCAAATTGTGCTTGACTGATCCATTAGTAATCATGGATTTAAATAAAATATTTTTGAATTTATCCTCTGACAGGGATGATCTTGCAGCTTTTGGAATTGGTGAGGTTTCTAATTCTACAGGAAATATTACTTCCATGAAGCCCGAACAGTGCTGTGAGAAATTATTTTGTGACCTAAACAAAAATATGAAAGCACTTAGGTCTTTTGTTTGGCACTTCAAATTATTTAAAGCTTACTTGGTTAAAGGTATGAGTCCAAGGGGTCTCAGAGTAAAAATCCAACCCCTAGTAGCAGACCCTGATGATATATTAACAGCAGAATGGTTATCTATCCAACAAGAATGCTCAATGAAGTTTGTTGAATCTTTATCTAAGTTTTATACTAGAGCTATTGATAAAGAAACCACTAAGGTGATACAACTTATTGAAGAATGTAATCAATACCAGGATGAGACATTTTTTCCTGCATTACTATCTAAACTCAGCTCAAATTTGCTGAATTTTGATGCTCAGCTCAAAGAAAGGAAACTTAAAAAATTTTCTCGTGATCAAACTGATTATGAGAGGGGACAACCCTTTAAGTACACCAGACATGTAAGGTTTCAGGATACGCATAGTAGGAATATTCCAAATTCTAAAAGGAAACGTCCACGTTCCATTCTCAAAGGACGTGGCAATCAGACTGACACTACTGATTATGATACATCATCTGGCACAGACACTGAAACACAGCACACCATGGAGTCACCGACTCCTAAACATAAAAATTACACATCCCCTTTAGATCACACCGGGGGAGGAGGGGGGCTAGAAAACAAAAAAAAGAGTTACAAGTCTACAGAATCTCATGGAAGTATTAACAAACATATAAATTCTGTTGTTGTTAATAACGTCTGTAACATTTCAAATACTGTATTAACCCCGGAACAAATAACTCTGCTCAATAAAGGTTTATCTATTATACCTGGCTTTTTTGTACCCGAAGACACATTTTCCCAAGACCTATTCACATTTTGCAGATTGATTAACCTAAAATCATTTTTTCAGAATAATGGGGCAGAACAACAGATCTTGGATTTCAAATATCATGCCTCCTCTTTTACACCTCCCATGCATCCTTCTGTAAATCTGTTCTTATGTAGTGTACTTAGGGATTTACATTTTGTGTCCAATACATGTCCACCTATGCCGAACAATATGTCTGAGTCTGACTTATCTTGTTTGAATGAACTTGTGCAGAACAAGGAACTGGTGATTGTTAATGCTGACAAAGGTGGGGCAGTAGTTGTGATGAACTGGACTGATTATGATATCGAGGCACACAAGCAATTGGATGATGCCAGGTATTACACCAAAATGCCACTTGACCCTACCTTTATGTTCAAACAACAAATTGATAGTTTCTTATGTTCTGCACTGGACAATGGTATTATAACATCTAAAATTGTTAAACATCTAACTATTGCTGATCCTGTTAGACAGTATATTTATTTTCTACCTAAGATACATAAAGATTTTTTGCATCCACCAGGTAGACCCATTGTGTCTGGTATTGGATCATTAACTGAGCCCCTATCTGAATTTTTGACCAAACATCTCAAACATTTGCTCTCTTGGGTTAGATCTAGGATCCAAGATACCACCCAATTTCTAAGTATTATTAAAGACATGCAAATTGAGGAAAACTGGTGGTTATGTACATTAGATGTCAGTTCATTATACACCAATATTCCTCATTGGGCAGGTTTGGATGCGTTCGAATATTGGCTGTATAAAGCAAATATTTATCAACCTGGCTTTAACAACTTTTTGGTTAATCTTACCAAACATGTGCTTACAAAAAAATGTGTTTTTTTATGATAAGGAATGTTACCTACAGATTAAAGGAACTGCTATGGGGGCATCCTTTGCCCCCATCTATGCTGATTTATTTATGGCATACATTGAAGAAATCTTGATTTATGATAATACCCATAATTTGTTTTTCCCAGAAATTGACATCTGGTGGAGGTATTTGGATGATTGCTGGATGGTGTGGAGATCTGATATTGAATATCTCAATGAGTTTATGGAATATCTAAATGATAATAAATGGGGAATTCATTTCACGATTACTTATGATCGAGACCGCATCACCTTTCTGGATGTTTTGATATTCAGAAAAGATGATAATACCTTGAACACTGAGGTATATAGGAAGTTCCCACAATATAATACCCTACTTCATGCCTCCAGCTATCATCCAAAACATATTGCCAGAAAGATTCCTAAATCACAATTTATTAGAATCACACACAACTGTTCGGATGATGACAGTTTCAAACATCACTGTCAGGACTTACATGATAGATTCATCAATAGGGGTTATAGTTCGGGTTATGTCACCATGGCACAGAATCATGCATTGGGTCTCACCAGACAGGATCTATTGACATACAAAGATAAACCATTGTCTTCAAATATATTACGTTTTACTACCACTTTTGGTAGAAATACTAACAGGTTTATAGATATTGTCAAGGACAATTGGAATATATTGAAGACGGATGCTGCAATAAACACCTTGATTCCTAATGTTTGCTAATTTTCCTTTAGAAAAGGAAAAAAACTTAGGGGCTCACTTCACTCACTATAAGCACCATTCTGATTCCATGTTACCCCAGCTATATCAAACTACTATATTGGGTGACAAACTCACTGGCTGTTTTCCTTGCAAACATTGTAATAATTGTAAATACATTTTGAAATCTAAAGAATTTACCAGCAGAAATAGTAGTACAGTTTAGGACATAAATTGTTTTGCTAATCGTAACATGGATTGGGTTATATACATGGCAAGTTGCAGCTGACAGTCATTTTATATTGGCCAGACCTCCCGGCCATTTAAGCTACGTATGTCAGAGCATATGAGTGACATCAAATGCAAAAGACTAACTAATGCTTTATACAAACACACACTTAAACATCAGACAGCTAAATTTCATTTTATTATCATTGATAAGATTATTGGGGATCGCACTCACAAATCTGGTTGGCACAATAAACTTAATACAAAAGAAAAGAAATGGATCACTAAACTTGGTGCTCTGTTTAATCCAGGGCTTAATGAATATTTATGATGAATATTAGTGATGCTTTTTGTCAGCCAATCATGTTTATCTTTTCATTTACTTTTCATTATTTAAGACTTCCTGTATTTACTTTTGCTTTTTATAACACTGAAGAAGGCCAGGTTAAATCCAGGCCGAAACCAGTCTGTTTGATGAAGTCTTATTACTATTATTAAATTCTATCATTACTCACAGTCATCCTGTTGCTGGCTATTTTTCATTTTTCATCTTGTACAGACACCAGCCTGGTTAACAACAGGAAAACTGATATTCCTCCATAAGACTGAACCTCTAGGCCATCCTAAGAACTATAGATCAAGAACTTGCCTTCCAACAATATTACAGTTGGATGCTGGAATTGATGCAGTCAGAGCTTATAGTCATTTAGTAAAAAAGAAATACATTTTGGCAACAGAACCAAAGGGTAACAAAAGAAAGCCACACAGAACAAAGTATCATTTGTTGCTGAAAAAAACATAGTAGAGACTTGCAAATGGGGAAGAATCTGAGTATAACATGAATAAGTTACACAAAAGCATTTGCCAGCATCCCAAATTCATTGATAAAGGAATGCTTACAGATGTATAAGATATGCGCTACACTGACAAATTATATTAACGTGACAATGACACAGTGGCAAACCACTTTATAGATGAGCCATGACAAAGGGCAAATTATTATGCCAGGAACAAAAATTCAAAGGGGATATTCCAGGGTGATTCTTTGTCAATGCTACTCTTTTGTCTTACCGTAACCCATTAAGCAGTTTACTTAACATGTTAGGCCATGGTTACAATTTGGCACCTAGAAAACAACCTTCTGTAGGATTTCTCATAGTCTTTGTGTGGATGACTTAAAGCTGTATAGTTAATCAGAAGAGGAGTTGAAAGTATGACTACAAATGGTTAAAACTTTCTCAGATGATATAAGAATAACATTTGGTCTTGATAAATGTGCAAAAGCAGCATTTAAAAAAGCATCAAAAAAATTTCAACCTGGGACAGGAATGTAACACAAATGAACTCAGGCAGAAGAAAGAGTAGAAATATTTGAGAATAGATGAAAGATTGACTTTAAGCAGGAATAAATGAGAATAAAGCTCACTAAAGAAAACTTCAGAAGACATAGGGCCGGATTTACGAAGGCTTGCATAGAGTCTAAGAGTAGTGTAAGATGGCAGACAGCCAATATGTCTGCCGAGCGATCCAGCAACAGCGGACAGGGGCGTGCATGAGAGCTTCTAAAGCTACTCTTGCAGAGACAGTATTATGTTATGCAAATTACATCATTTGCTGCTGAAAGCTATGCAAATGAGGTAAATTTGCGATCCAGGAAACACTAACCTGTCCGTGGAAGAGTAGTGTTATTTGCAGAAATGTACTCTGTTGGTAACGGAGTACCGTTCTACAAATAGCTAAACGGAGCTTTGACAGCTCCAAATAAAAGATGCATCCAGTTGAGGAAGAATGCCAATGGCCAAATATAAGGCCATTGGCATTTTTATAGGTTGAAAATTAATAAAAATTAATTTTTATTTTTTTTCCCCGATCACCGATGTTTAAGCATAGCGCAGCGCCTCGCAAACGTGCGGTGCTTTAAAAACCAGAAAATGATTAAAAAATAGCCAAAAATAGGCATTTTTAATAAAAAGATTATTCTGTCATGAAGGTGAATGGCAGGATGAAGACAACATGGCTACTGAGTAGTGGTTGCTAAGGGGGGAAGCTCAGTTTGAGAAATGTAACCAAGCATTAGTGGGCAATCCTATGCAAATGAGGATAAGGATAAGGATAGTGAATCTCAATTTTCCCTGGTATGTGAGCCATGTCCCTAGAGGGTAAGTGAAGGAGTAGGGGAGTAGTAGAGTAGAAGATAGGTGACATCATGAGGGGGTATGTCTGAAAGACTGTAAGCTTATTGGAGCAGAGTGTCTTGAGTTTGCCATGAGTTGCTCAGGATTGCAAGAGGCATGTCTACAGTTGTCCCAGCTGAAACCCAGAAACCAAAGGTGTACACCGTGGATATATCTAAAATTTCTTGCAAACATGCTTACACCGTGTGCGTGCCTGTAAGCCTGTGTAAGCCTGTGTGCATGCATGTGCAACCGTCTAAGCCTGTGTAAGCCTGTGTGCGCGTGTGTGCCCTCATGTGCGCGTGTTTGCACTTGTTTGCGTGGCGCTGCCCCTTGTGGAAACAGAAAGGGAAAAGGAAGGAAAAGAAGTAGTAGGAAGTTAACCAAAGAGAACTAGCAGAGCTGCCAGGTGAAATATATCAGAATCAGCCAATTACACAGGCAGTAGACTAGCCCAGCCTAGCCCAACACTTTAAACTCTGCAAACACCATTCCCCCAAGTTTTTTCTCAAGAACTCTGCAACACTGCAGTGTACAAAGAGTGAAAACTTAAAAAGTTTAAGTCAGACAAAATGTTAGGGGCTGCTATTGCTATCATAAGCCAACATGTGCAAGATGCTGAGGGTGGTGATACTGCGAATGCTGTTGAGCAACGCACAATGAGGAGACGGAGAAGAGTGTACAGACCCAGGGTAACCTACCAGGGGCTACATGAGCTGGAGATAGTGGAGCACTAAAGAGTGGACAGAGACCTCCTGCAGCAAATTGTTGAGCTGCGCCTCACACACAGAACCAACAGAGGGATACCCATCCCAGTGGATACCAAGGTATGTGTTGGCCTATGAACACTAGCTACAGGTACCTTCCACAAACCAACTGGTGATAAGATGGGGGTTTCACAGGCATTAGCATCTAGGATACTGCACCATTTCCTGGATGCCATGTCAGCACATGTCGGTGAGCATGTATATTTTCCCAATTCCCATGAGGCATTGGCTAGCAATATGCGTATTTTCCACCAAATAGCAGAATACCCTGAGGTAGTGGGTGCAATAGACTGCACACACATACACATCAAAGCACCACCCGGTGAGCAGGGTAGGGTCTACATCAACCACAAGGGCTTTCCCTCCATCATCTGCCAGGTCATGTGCAATGCCCGAGGCATAATAATGAATGTGTGTGCTGGCTGCCCTGGAAGTTGTACCAGAGATTTGCCAATGGGGACATCCCTGATAGTCACCTGTGGGGGATGCTGTATATGCACTGGAGCCGTGGCTGATGACACCCATCAGAAATGCACACACACCCAAACAAGAACTCCATAATGAGGCACATGCACAGACAAGAAACAAAATCGAGCGCGTGTTTGGGATGCTCAAGTCACAGTTCCAGTATCTGGACACATCTGGTGGAGCCTTGCAGTACTCACCACCTACATGTACCCAAATTGTCATGGTATGTGCCATGCTACACAATATGATCCTGTGAAAACAGCTGCAGCAGGAACAGTATGGGGCAGGGCCAAACATCCCCCCACCATTGCCAAGGCCTGCACAGGCGCAGCATGACTCGGAGGAGGAACAACCTGAGCCTGCCCCAGTAGTCAGAAGGAGGCGTGCCCAGTATGCCTTGGCCTTGGCAAAGAGGCAGCGCATAGCACATACACTGACTCAGTAGGAACCCTGGAAAGGACACCTCTCTCTGACTCGCACATACAATAAAAGGGATGCCTAACTTGACACTACCTGTTTTCAAACATATATAGGGAGTGTACTATGTGCATCCGACATAGGCAGCCCTGCAGCACCACCTGAGGCATGATTGCCCTATTTTAAGCAACATAAAGCAGTGCTAAGCACATTTTACCACTGTTTAGCATATTTAAGCACAATTGCGTGGAGCTGCGCACCACGCAAACTAGTGCAATGTTGGGCAATGTTGGGCAATGTTGGGCAAAGTCAGGCAAAGTCGAGCAAAGTCGGGTAAACACGCTCACACCTGCTTTACTGTTCCTTAACCAGTCAGATCTACCCAGCAAGAAAATAAAAATCAGTGACAAGGCTCGAACTCAGGATACTGTGAACTATAGTCACAGTACTGAACCACTAAGCCATGACAGCATTTCACTGGCACAGACACAACAGGACAATTGTAGACTAATGCAAACACAAAAAAATGCTGTAACATGCCCTCTGAACTTCCCCCCAGGCCTATGCAGACAGATAACAGCAGGCCAGGCAGTGTGATGTGGGTTGGTTAGGCTATGAAGTTGCAAACTAATATACGTGAAATTGGAAGCTAAGATCTGTAGTACAGTAGTATGCCTCAAGCCAGTATGATAGGCAACAGTACAGACTGAAATGGAGTACCTGACATAGCAGTGCAGGCCTAGCAAATGTGTATAAGTGTCAGGTGAACCCCTCATCCTATGTACACCCACAGTAACAATCAGGTGTGCCCCTCGGGTAGAAATGTACAAATAATAGCTGTCCCCCCTGTATGTAGAAATGTTGATAAGTCTATGCAAAGTGACTCATGGAAGCCCTGCAGGCACAGCGTGCTTCCTGTCGATGTATAACACAAAGGTGAGCCCTGAAGTAAAAAACAACTTGATTTTTCACACACATATAGTATATATGCCCATACTGGGCATGTTCACACACTTAAACAAATTTAGCAAACTTCAGTCAGCAACATACTGAAAGGTCATACTGGGCATGCTCACACACTTAGGCCATGTCTGAGTACAGCAGTGGGCCACACATATCTGGCAGTTGCAGTTCTTACCCCAGAAACTTGTCACTATTCACCAATCCTGCCTTGCGCACACAGTTATATGAAAACAGACCCATATAATATATTGGACTCCTGTCATAATCAAACTATGTACTACAAGTACTTAAATTGTTCAAAGAAAGTGAAAATTCAAAGAAGATCAATAAATCTCCGATCAGTATCATCAATAAACAATGAGCACGCCTAACATTATGTAATCCATGTTCTGGCAAAAATATTGTCAAAGAGTCCATAGAGAACCATGAATCTTTCTTTTGCTATGTCATAAATATCAATGTAAACTCATATATGTTCTGAGTCAGTGCAAACTGTAAATGAATACATGTACATGACTGACATTGCCAACATCTTGTCAGACAGGTTCATACATATTTACCCCCCTCTCACTGACAAAAGGGCCCATTATCATACCTGGAGAATGTGAAAACCCAGAAATCACATATACAATGGTTAAACAGCACTTTCCAAATCTAAAAACACGGTGTCTATGGGATGACATGGTTTCCCTAGCTGTGTCATATGTGAACTCCAAAACAAACAGACCCTGCACCTGAACAGTCTGTTGAAACTCACCCTCTGTACAGGATATGAAACTGTTGAATGCGTTACAGCAATGTTTGGCACACTCCACAAGTGTTGGTGCACAACAGACCATGGGAACTATTGTCTTATAAGCCTATTAAGCCTGATCTGCAAGGCCATGGAGTCCATCATGATGGAACTCATAAACAGAGCTATTGGGAGCCTACAAACACCCAACCCTACCAATTGTGGTTTGGTCAGGGGCAGATCATGGTTCTCAAACCTGCTAGACTGTTTTCAAGGCAGTCACCCCGGACATACATCAATGAAATGAGCTACACACATCCCACATAGACCTTGAAAAGCCCTTTTCCAACATCCCAGACACATGTCGTATCCACAAAATCAACAACCTGTGCATAAATATGTATGTCATCTGATGGATTGCCAACTGGGGCACAGATAGATCCCACAAGGTAAGAATTGTGGTCTCCTGTTCAAGCTGGTAACAACTGCTGTCCCCCATGGCTCAGTCCTGGGACCCCTCCTGTTTGGTGTATACTTTTCAGAAATACAGTCAAACACATGAGGGCTATGTTTAGCAAAGTTTGTGGATGACTGCAAAAAAGTTGTCATAATCGATGTTTGGGACAACAGAGACATCCTTAAAAAGGGTCTCAGTCAGACAGATGTGGTGTCAAAATTATGGCCTCGAGCTACAGTCATACAAATACCACACAGGTGCCAACACCTTAAATATGGAGGTGATAATAAGGGATCTATGGACACATAGATAGTCATCTCTACTTCCAGAAACACATTCACAAAGTGGTCAGAAAATCATGTTATGTGTTCCCACAAACTGCCAAGGTCTTTGCATGTAGGTCAAAGGAGGTTCCTTCTACTCATCAGTCATCAGACCCATCAGAGAGTACCACAACACACTTGTGATGAATCTGACTAGGCACCTTCAGCAGCTGGAAAGACCACTGAAGTAACTCAATAAGAGGATTACTGGCCTCAAACAGTTGCCCCATGCAACAAGACTGAATTTAACTCAATCTGTACTCTGTTGCATACTGTCTACTCAGGAGATCTCTGCCCAACAGACAGGTCCATGTCCAATTCAGAACTGATGGACATGCGCTATCTGAAGTGAACCCAAGCTCACTGTACCACATGCTCTAGGGATATCATCATCACAACATTAAATAGAACATATTGGAGGGATACACTACTAACTCACAGACTTCCCTTGCTCTGGAACAGGCTCCCAACTGACATTAAGCTGAGTCCCTCACTGACACTCTTCCAGAAGAGCCTTGATCAGTGTATGTGAAACTGAACTGTCACACCATGGATCACTTCATCAGTTCTACTACACAGAGGCCTAGTGAGTTATATAGGGGGAACACAGTATAATAAACCAAAGATGGATGGGCAGAGATGTGTGTAAGAGGGTGACCATGACAGAGAACCATTCAGAACTGTCCCACCCAGCACACATCCCAATGGCACGAAAGACATGAGGTGCACATCTCTCCCACTGTACATAACAGTCACCAGTATCTGTAAGCATTACAGTGTATGTGGTCCATGTGCCTGCTGTACAACATGACTGTACAATGAAGTACACATCTACTATCTGTAGACATGTACCTGTCACATAGGTTCATAGGTATGTAGTAGACTATCTCCACGAAGGCATATATCAGCCTACGCAAGTTGTGCAGCTTTCACCACACCATTGGGTAGTCTCCCAAGGCCTAGTTCTAATGCTTAGTACCCTAAGCCCCTTTCTAGTGGGGCTGCTGATGTGATGCCTGGCATGAATTGTCTGTTTCCCATCCATTCATCAAGGTTCCAATTGAAGAGTGTCAGCGAGGGGTCCTGTCTCATGTACATTGGGACTCTGTTCCACAGTAAGGCAAGTGTCTGGGATGGTACTCTATCCCACCAGCATGTTGTATTCATCATTCTGATGAGGTTCATATCCCTGGAATGTGTAGGGTGACTCAGTGTTATAATCTGTAGATGGAGCATGTTCAACAGTTATGTGTTGGACATGGCTCTGTATGTTAGGCAGACTGTGCCTCTGAGTAGGCGGTACGCAACGAAGAACAGATTTAGTTTTACCAGTTGTGTTGCATAACACAACTGTTTGAGGCCAGTAATCCTCTTGGTTTGGTACCTATGTGGTCTCTACAGCTGCTGTATATGCTAAGTCGAGTGCATCCAAAATGGTGAACTGTACTCAATGATGGGTCTGATGACGTAAGAGCAGAGTGCCAACACTACCTCTTTGGATCCTGATGCAAACCCTTTGTTGAATAGGTGGGCCACATAGGATCTCCCAATCACTTTGGCAACATGGTTGTCAAAGGAAAATGACTATCTGCTTGTGTCCCCAGATCCCTTATCACCTTGTCATTTTTAAGGGGGTAACACCTATGTGGTAGTTTGTGGGTATTTTGTTTTCAACAAAGAGGATCACTATGCATTCCTCCACAGTGAGCTTGAGGCCATGATTCTGACACCACACATCTGTCTCATAGAGTCCCTTCTGGAGAATATGTCTGTCTTCTGGGGAATCTATTATGGCAAGCACTTTACAGTTCCTAGCAAACTTAGTCAACCGCAACCCTCCTGTGTTGGCATGTACATTTGAGAAGTCTATACCAAACAGGAGGGACCCCAGGACTGAACCCTGGGGGACACCAGTCATTACCGGTGTAAAGTCTGACATGTAGCCAGCAACTCTTAATGTGTGGGATCTAGCTGTGAGCGAGTTTGCAATCCATCTTGTGATGTATGGATACATGGCCACGTTGGTGAGTTCGTCTATGATACCTGACTGGGGAATGGTGTCAATGGCCTTAGCGAGGTATAGGTAGGTTGTGTTGAGCTCATTTCAATCATCTGTAGCCTGGGTAACTGTCAAATAAATCCTCCCAGTTCAGGAAGCATGGTCTGCATTTCACGAAGCCAAACTGGGTGTGCTCAACTGTGTGAAGGTTCCCAATCTCTGTATTTTTGACTTCCATTATGATTGGCTCCATTGCCTTGCAGAATACACTCATCAGGCTCATAGAGCATGAATGCCAAGGGTATTTTGTGGCCCCACCCCTGTGGAGTGTGAAGAACATTGCTGTGCAACATTCTATAGGTACATATCCTGTAGAGAGCATGTAGAGAGAGGTGTAGGTATCCTTGATGAATATGGATACATCCTCACCATATGTGCTATGATTCAGGTTCTGATGCTGGAAGGTATGGAATGAGTAGTATCCTGGTAGTGCTGGTGTGCTGTCTGTTGCCTTCAACTAGGTTTCTGTTACTGCACAGATATCAATATTCTCCATAATGAGACATGCCTCAAGTGTGTGCACCTGGAGGCTGAGACTTCTGGCAATGCGTAGCATTTAGCTCACTTTGTGGTTATTTGTGTTGGTTACGGGGTTTGGTTTGTCCTGCGCGACCGGTGTTCCACACCTGAAGTCAGCGCCTCATTGGTCCCATCTGACCATAAGCTAATCACCCTACATATCCACATTCTGGACCCACACCCCCATTAAGGAAACCATGTTAAAAAGTGTCTCCAAAACCAACTTCATGCTTCTTAAGACAGAAGTGCTGAACTGCAGGACACCCATGCAGATGGACAATACAGTTATGACTACTGAATCCTTCCCAATTGCACTTTATAAGCACTTACATGACTGCATGCATCGTGCTATCCCAAACAGAACCAAGATGCTATCCTGCAAGAAAAGGAAGCCAATCTGGTGTTCCCCTGCCATAAACAAACTGCACAACAGAAGGAAGAAACTGTTGCAAAGGAGGGTAATATCCCATGAGTGGAGGAGCTCCATGGTCAGCATCAGTAAGAAACTGTAATCCCTGATAAAATCCTCCAAAGCTAGTTATGAAAACAAAATCGACACAGATTCTAAAGACAACCACAAAGCATTCTATAGCTATGTCAAGAATCTCAATGGCAACACTCAGATTTGCTCTGAGTTACAGCTCAATGGCACTAAATATACAGACCCAACTGATATTGCCAACATCCTGGCAGATAGGATCAGTGCTAACTTTACCCCCTCTCACCCATGAAAGAGCACATCTCTATAATAGAAGACTGCAAAGTTGCTGTCATCACAGCTGCACAGGCAAAAAACACTCTCTAAAGCCAGGAACACAGCATCCATGGGACCAGATAACTTCCCAAGCTGTTCTACACAAACTACAGAACATACAGGCACCACACTGACGTACCATGTTCAGTCATAGCCTCACCTCAGGCTTTGTGCCTGCTGAAAGGCGCACAGTGACGGTTATCCCACTACACAAGGGTGGGGACACCATGGGCCCCAGGAACTAGCGCCCCATTAGCCTGATGAGCCTGCTCTGCAAGGCCATGGAATGTATCATCATACAACTTATAAAAAAGAGACATTGGTAATCTCCAAACTCTGGACTACAACCATGCTGGGTTTGTAAAATGCAGATCATGTCTCCTAAACCTGATAGAAATCATTGAAGCAGTCACCAGAACCGTAGACAAGGGTAAGGTGGCTTGCACAGCCTATGTAGATCCTGCCATGGCTTTCAACACCGTCCCCCACTCTGGAATTATAGATAAACCCACTAAACTAGGTATAAATTGCTATGTCACAAGATGGGTTGCCAACTGACTCACTGACAGAACACACACTGTGAAAGTAGCAGACTCCAAGTATGACTTTGGACCAGTGACGAGTGCAGTACCACAGGGTTTAGTCCTGGGTCCTGTCCTGTTTTGTATCTACTTCCCTGAAGTAAACTTTAACATGGAAGGTCTGTGGCTAATGAAGTTTCCAGATGACTGCAAACTAGGAGCCATAATTGTAAATACTAAAGATGTGGACATCCTACAAAAGGGCCTCACTGAGACAGATGCCTGGTGTCAAAGCCATGGCCTCAAGCTCAATGCCAAAAAGTGCATTGTCACCCCCTTTGGTAAAAACTCTGTAGCCATGAACTACAACATAGGCGGTAGTATACTTAACACTGAAAGTGTGATAAGAGACTTTGGGTCACAGGTGGACAGTGGACACACCTGTGATAATCACATCCCCACAGTAGTCAGGAAATCCTTTTACGTGGCACACCTCATCACAAAAGGTGTCTCATGCAGAATGGAAGAGGACATTGTTCCCCTCTACTCATCATTCACTAGATCCATAATAGAGTACAATGCCCCTTTTGCTATGTACTTCACAAGTCATCTACAATAACTGGAAAGCTTGCAGAAATACCTCACAAAGAGCATTAGCGGCCTAAAATACATGCCATACACAGACCGTCTCAAAATGCTCCAGCTGTACTCTCTGGTATATTGCCTACTCAGAGGTGATCTCTGCCTAACATAAAAAGCTATGTCAAACACAGAGCTGTTGGACATGCTCCACATAAAACACTCACAATCCCTGTGATCTTCCGCCCCAAAACCCAGAGTGAAATACAAAAGGAAGGGGTGTATCCATTTACCTTATGGATACCCACACCTTCAGGTTAGTGGCATAGCATGAGGCCTTGGAGACCATGCAGGTGCAACTAACATTGGGCAAAGCTGCTTATCAGATTGTAGCCTGCTACAGATCACCTACCTTGTTTCAGGAACCTCACTCAGTATTCCTGAGAACAGTGGAAAATATAAAGGTCCTACCAAACACCATTATATGAGGAGATTACAACTACCCAAACATTGAGTGGGATTATTACTCATGTACAACATCCTTTGCCCAATGTTTCCTAGAGTTTAAAAACTCAAATGCCCTGGAACAGCTGGTCACCACGCCCACTAGAGGTGACAACATACTGGACCATGGGGTACCAGTGTTCCACAACAGAGATAAACCCCTCACTAGTAATATCAGATCATAAAGTAATCACACTGGACATCCACATCCCACCCCTCCCCCCA
Source organism: Protopterus annectens (assembly GCF_019279795.1). Lineage (NCBI taxonomy): Eukaryota > Metazoa > Chordata > Ceratodontiformes > Protopteridae > Protopterus > Protopterus annectens. The sequence continues at coordinate 1,782,102,973 of NC_056743.1, read as the reverse complement.
GTCAAGGAAACCACTGTGAAGTCATTTTCAAAAGCAAACTGCACACTTCTCAAGACCAAAGTGGAAAGTTCCAAAGCCCCCTTGCTATAGGATAATGCTATACAATCTGCTAAATCATTTACAAGTGCATTCTATGAGCATCTACAGGGATGCATGGATCGAGACATCTGAAATAAAACCAAGACGCACTCCTCCAAAAATAAGGAACCAATCTGGTGGTCATTGCCCATAAATAAGCTATACAACAGAAGGAGGAAACGAACACACGATAGAGCAAACTTCACAAAAGGAAAGGCGTCACTGATCATTATTAGGAAGAAACAATGATCACTCATAAAATAATCCAAGGCCAGTTTCTAAAGACAAATTGCCAGGGAATGTAAGAATAACAACCACAAAGCCTTCATTAGCTATACTAAACATTTAGGTGGCAACTCTCAAATATGCTGTCAGCTACTGCAAAATGGCAAAAAATACACTGAACCAACTGACATTGCCCACATCCTGGTGGACAAGTTCAGTGCAAACTCCCCCCCCATCACCCCCCAAAAGGGCCTGTGTCCATCCCAGAAGAATGCAGAGCCCTAGACTTCATGGACATGCAGGTAAAAACAGCCCTCTCCAAAGCTAAGAACACAGCATCAATGGGACTGGATGGTGTCCCAGGCTGCATCTTACACCAGCCCAAAAAAGGAACTACACCCTTACCTACATTCACTGTCCAGATTCAACCTTACCACAGGCTATGTACCCAAAGAATGGCATACAGCAACAGTCATCCAGCTCCACAAAGGGGGTGCCACAACAGAACCTGGAAACTATTGCCCTATAGGCCTACTCAGCCTGGTCTGCAAAGCTATGGAGCAAATTATCATGGAACCCATAAACAGAGACATTGGGAACCTCCAAACACTGGACTCTACTCAACTTGGCTTTGTTAAAGGCAGATCATGCCTCCTAAACCTAGTTGACTTCTTTGAAATAGTTACCAAAGACATAGATGGAGGTGAAAGTAGTCCACACAGCCCACCTGGACCTCACTAAGGCCTTTTGACACCATTCCCCACTCTGGCATCATGGACAAGCTTACCAGCTTGAACATTAACAGCTATGTCACAGGATGGGTGGACATCTGGCTCACAGATCAAACACACATGTTCAGAGTTGCAGGTGCCATGTCCGACTCTAAACCAGTCACAAATGGCATCCCACAGGTCTTGGTCCTGGGACCCCATCTGTTCAGTAGATACTGCTCAGAGGTACAGGCAAGCACGGGAGGAGTATAGCTGAACAAGTTTGCAGATGACTGCTAACTGTGGTCCATAATCGACTCTACGGCTAACACAGACATCCTCCAGAAGGGTCTTACAGAGACAGATACCTGTTTTCAAAACTATGCCCTCAAGCAGAATGCCAAAGAATGCATAGTCATCCCCTTTGGATAAAACAAAGTGCACACAAATTACCACGTAGGTGGTAATCCACTATGTACGGAGAATGTAATTATGGCCCTGGGGACTCAGGTAGATAGTAAACTCTCCTTTGATGATCACATTGTCAAAGTGTTTAGAAATTCCTTCTATGTAGCCCACCTAATGTCACCTAATGTAACCCACTTTGTCTAGTCTGATGATGTCACCATCCTACAAATATACCTGTGGAAAAGAGAGCTCCCAGTAATGTGTATAGTGCATCATGTTTATGCGTACTACTCTAGTATCATAAAGTAGTTAGCTAGGGGTTTGAATTCTGCACTTGCCAACTGCATGAGAGTGTGTATCTCCTTGGAGAGAAGCAGCCTTTTTGAAGACTACTGAAACACCTTAAAAGTGGTATACTCATCTTTGTCAAGTTTGATGATGTCTCCATCCTACAAATATACATGTGAAAAGGAAAACTCCCACTAATGTGTATAGCACATTGTGTTAATGTGTACTGCTTTAGTATCATAAAGTAGTTAAGTAGGGGGTTGAATCCTGCACTTGGTGAGTGTGTGTGTGTTCTCTAAGTGTGTGACACTGTTGGTCAATGTGCTGTGTGTTTTGCTTTTACTACTGTATGACATATCACAATGACAACAGTATGTGCATTGCACATGTCAGGTAGCTGTGTGGCAAATACATATACGTACATGTGACCTCAATTATTTCATAGGTGGGAACCCTGCTTTCTCCATGAACACATCTGTTATCTTTGCCAGAGTGTGCTGCCACTTTCCAGACCTTAGGTCACATCTGTATGCTTGTGACAAGCCCTGCCACTGCAGTGATCCCTGGCCTAGGTCATCCGTGTCACACACACTCATTACGGTTTCTATTGAATAGTGTGAGTGAGGGCTTATGCCTGAGGTATATTTCAGACCTGTTCAAATGTAGCAAAGTCTGTCAATGATGGCTATTCATTATAGGTGTACAACAACCTTTGTGGATATGCATGCAGACCCCTTATTGCTTATGTGATCCACCGAGGGATTTCAAAATACCTTTGGAAATGTGATTACCAAAGGAGAGATGACGTTACACTTGGCTGTATGTACACATCGGTACCTGTTCAACATGTTGGGGGCTAATACCTATGTGGTATTGTGGGGATACTATGTTTTGTAAAAGTGGATGACTATGCTTTAGTTGGCTTATAGCTTTACAGCATGGGTTTGACAACAGGTATCTGTCTGTATGATACCCTTGTGGAGGATGTGTGTGTCATCTGGAGAATGCATTATAGCCCACAGTATGCATTTCCAGACATGGACGGGCATATCCCTACGGTGTTTGCTTTTACTTAAGAGAGCTATATGCCAAATAGGAATGGTCCCAGGAATGGGTGCAGGTGAATACCACTGGTTACTGGCATAGTATAGTAGCTGAAGGATCCAAATGTTACTGTGTGTCCTACATCTGTGTGTCAGTTGTCAAGACTTCATCTAACGATTGTTTATGGTCAGGCTGTTGCAGTTATGTATACTACCAGAATGCAAACCAATGACATATAGTAACAGTATCACCCACAGCACAGTGTCAAACCATGTCATACACACATGTGTACTCAAGTTCCAAAATGTGTGTAATACAATGCATACTGGCCACCAATAGAAACTATGGAGTGTTAACACTGTGTAATACAGGGCATGTCACCCTGCCCATGTGTCCACTATGCACGTACATGCAGACAGTACACCTCCACCATGTTCACAAATGTACACCTGCAAATCTGTGCTGCACACATCCCACATGTACTGTCCACTCTCTAACACATGCTGCCAATACTACACACATCAGCCAAGTGGCACGTGGACGGACAATACAATATTGGAATTAACACTGGTGTAAACAATACTACATTGACAATCATAGCTTTAATGCATCATGCCTGCTCAGCTACACCTTCAAGGATATCATTACACTTTACTGCTGACAACATGCTAACATTGCTATACTGCTATAAAGTCACCCCATGCATCAGCACCATGTTAGCCTGTTCCTGCATCAATGTTACAGATGACAGGAGGTGGCACAGGTTTCATCATATGCACAGGGTGTGTTGTTGGTTTGCCAGAGGCCTACATTGAGCCATACAATTGACATGTATGTGTGTGTGTGTGTGTGTGTGTGTGTGTGTGTGTGTGTGTGTGTGTGTGTGTGTGTGTGTGTGTGAGAGCCAAGAGTACTGGTATGGGCCAATGTGGATGTAATGTGTGCGGGTATGTGTTAGCCCTAGGCGTCTGGTTTATGTGTGTGTGTCTGCATGCACACAGCTCCACCATGTGGCTGCCATATATGGGGATTTCTGGGACAGCCACAGACTGTACCTGCCAGGCTTTACAGATCACCATCTCTGGCCATGGATACGGTACCTGTGCCTGGCAGGGGTGCTACAGACAGTATCAGGTACTAAGCCAGACTGGGTACTATCCTCAGAGGTAGACATATGTACACTGGATCCAGGTCCCTGCTGGGACTGGCCAGAGCCACGTGCATGTGGTCTTTTAGGATGGTCTATGGACAGCCCACCCCCAACATTGCTGGGGCTGGTACTGGCACTACAGGAGCGGCTGTGACTTGATGGACATCCACGGTGACTGCCAGCTGCTGATGTTGCTGGCATACATCCACATCGACGTCTCAACCGTCCCACACTGTCCTGACACATGGATATGACACTGCTGAGGACATCTAATGTTTCACCCCAACGTCTATCAGTGACCTCAGTGTAATTAAAGATGGCACCTGCTAGGTCACAGATACTGTCAATTATACTGGTGTTATGTGCCCTCTGTGCCCTTAGTTCCTGTCTGGTGTACCATTCCATACGTGTCTGTGTCTCCATGACAGTCTGGAACATGCATGAGGTTGTAAGACTTGTAGCATGTCTGCCAGGGGCAAGATGACCAACAGTGCTCTGACGAGAACCCCTGGATATCTGCCTATGTGGTACCATTCCAGACATCTGGCTATGGCTGCTGTGTCCAGATGCATGTGACATAGAGACCACAGTGTCCTGGCCATTGCTGACTGTACACTGTCCCTCAGCTAAGGGCATTGGTGATGATGGATGTATTGGCAGTATGACTGTGTGCATGAATGGAGTGGACACTTGTGTACTGTCGATTGGTGGCCCAACAGCAGACCCTGGCTAACATGCCTGTGCCTCAACACACCTATCCTCATTATCACTATTTGTGTCAGTGACATCAGGTTCCCTGCTGCAGTGAACCAGCCCAACCTCAGCACCTGTGAGAGGAAGACAGGAAACACACTTTATGACCTGTACATGATGTCAGAACACATGCACACATGCACACATGTACACATGAACACATGCACACATGCACACATGCACACATGAACACATGCACACATGCACACATGAACACATGCAGACATGCACACATGCAGACATGCACACATGCACACAAATACACTCCTCACTAAAGCAGACACACACACACACACACACACACACACACACACACACACACACACACACACACACACACACACACACACACACACACCACCACCAGCAATCCAGAACATACTCAATAGCAGTTGATAATGGGGTACAGTATCACAAGCCAAACAGTCATATCACACATGTCAGCATGCAGGATGTGTGTTGCTCAACAGCATGCAGTGTGAGTGTAGACAGTCCTTGCTACTAACAGTATACATGGCTTTGATGCATGTGTGTTGTTGTTTGGTGATTGGCCTCACCCTGGAATGCAATGTATACATGGACACAACATTGCTGTGCAAGTATTAAAAGCTCTTTACTGTCCTGTGCACCATCACTCACAGGTATACATACCATGACTGGATTTGTATCTGTGTGTCACATAGATATCCATTTCTGATTAGAGCATCTGTGTCTTCAGCAGATAACTGTGAACACAGGTTTAGCCCATGTATGCTGTGTATACACACAGGATGAGTGGCACATGTATACCTGCTGGAATACCATTGGTCCACATTGCCAATGCACAGTAGTTATGATGAGTGTAGAACATATTGTGGACATGCCAGTGCCAGCCATGACATGGCATGCTACAACACAACTGCAACATTTAACATCACACATACCCAATGTGTGTCATGTGACCTAGACACTCAATAGCATTACAAGACATATATGTGTCAGTTTGTGCAAATGGTGATTGCTATGCATATTGTGTATAGGTGCATATGTTTGCACACACACAACATTGAGGTATATAGCAATGAAATCTATGTGTAGTACTGTGGTTACTATAACTGGATGGGGTGCAGTACCATAAGCCATCATCATGCAACATCATGTGGTTACTCAAGGCTACTAATGTGTGCCAGACCAGCACCTATCATGCTGTACCTGAACTGCAGTACCATGGCTACTTCCACCATTTCATGGTCAGTTGTTACATGGGTTTGTAAGGTGCCCAATAAGGAGCATTGCCAATCATGAATGTGTTGTGTTTGTAAGAGTGTCTCACCACCCCATGATAGGCCTCTACCCCTCAGGTATATTATGTGTGCTGTGTGGATGACATTTGGGATACTGGAGTGTGACTTTACAGACGGTGTGTGAATATGTCATGTGTAGCATATTAACATGTTCTGTGTATGACATAGTTGTGTATGTTGTGTGCATATGTATCGAATATGCCTATCCAATGGCCTCTACAGGGCAGCCACATTTGTTTGGGATGCTCTGTGTATTGCATGTGTTTGAGGCAGCTAATCACATTACTGAGATGTGCATAGTCTCACAGCAAACATGCACAGCATGCATTATGCGTAGGTGTTTTACATGTGTATATGGCCTACACCTTACCTATGACATGCACATTTTATTTGCAACAATAAATGTAGAACACACTCACCAGCATGGGTCTGCTGCCTTGCTGTCACACCAGAGGGACCTACAAGGATATGAGACAGTTTGTCAGTGGCGACAACTGTGGCATTGCTACCAGGTTCCACATCTTCTAACTACACAGTACACATCTCACATATGCATGATCTACCTATAGAGGTAGTAGTAGTCTACAGATGTGCCATGTTACCTGCACGCTCCATGTGAACTTGCTGGGTGGCTCCAACCTCCATGACGATACATGTCTGCTGCTGTTGGTATTGGCCAGGAGCCACCAGGCTCAGGAGCAGCTCCTCCACTCTGGTGAGGGGGGAATGGATGGTAACCCCACCACCTGTAACAAGCTGTTGTCTACGGACATCAGACGCATGCTGCCGGACATGTCTAAGTAAATCACTGCAGTGATGGCGTACCTGCTCATATGTCCGGTTATGCATGCCTATGTCACAGTGCAGTCCGCTCATGCTGGTCCTGGCTGGTTCTTGAGAATAGCACTCTGTAGTGCTGGATCAGACTGCTTGTAATGATGTCATCCTCAGCACTACTATAGCTCAGGTTGCAACAATGGGCCATGATCCCTGGAAGACAATGAAACAATATGTCTGAGCAAGTCATATGGCACACTTAACATTATACAGTACAGATATCACTGAACTGCCATATATAGCAACCTGTTAGCTGTCAGAGGATACACACTTTCAATAGCACATATTAGTACTCACCCCACAACTGCCTGACAGTGCCCGGCACACTCTGTATATTATACCATGTTTTGCACAGCAACAAAGTGAAATCACTATATAAGACTATACAACAGTACATGGCACACTGTATGTGACACAATGCACCACCTAGCCACAGAAGGTATAGATCAAGCTATGTGAGGTATACAGTAATGTAATGATATCGCACAGTCTTGTGAGAAATGCATTGAAGTTGTTCTCAACGCATGTAGCTTTAGCAGGCCTCACTGGCTGCAACATTGCAAACTTAACAAATCACACCCACAGTGTTTAACCACTGCATGTCATATACCAGCACTGTATGCTGTCTTGTTTGCCACACACTACAACCTACATACAAATATGCACATAACAACCTCCACCAACATATATATGTCCACCTTTCACATACAGTTGCAGTATGTTCCTTGCTCTATGCACATGTACAGATGTTAATATATCTGACACATATATATATCTCTCAATATGTGTGTGCCATACACACACAAGGTCCACACTGTTGTAAGTCCTTGGGCCTCATGGCTGACCTGTTGGGCCTTGCTGCAACATGAACAGGTGTCACATGTGAGCACACAGTAATATTAGAGGGTGTGTATATAGCTACAAATGCTAGATTAGCATACTAGCCTGGTACAGCAGTTGCCAATGCTAAGCTACACGTTAATATGACTATCATGCATGTATTACTCTGTCGCATCCATGTTTATATAGCTGTTTGCGCTACTCCCCCAAACAGCCATTGTCCACACTACTGTACAGAACACAGATAACATGGATCAGGTGTTTGACATTTAATGCTGAGCTACATATGTCACAGTTATGTCCCCCTGAACACAGCTACACACTTATTTGTCCATGGCAGTAGTTATGCTGGACATCTGTGCATAGATACGTACTGCTGCCACATATGGATGTTTCAAAGTATGTAGAGTACTCTTCAAAAACATCTACTACATGCCAGTAAATACATATCTGTTACATACCTTTCCTTTGTATGTGTTGGTATTATTAATTTCTGTGTTCCTTTTGCTTTTGAGTTTGCTTTTGCTGTTAATGTCTCTCTCTCTCTCTCTCTCTCTCTGTTTCTCTCTCTCTCTCTCTCTCTCTCAGTGTCTGCAATAGAGTGATTGCATGTGTGGGCAGCAAGTACAGCCTGTTTTTATAGGTATCTACACATGTGCATGTGATGGCCTCTGCATCAATTGGTGGCCACCATTTGATAATTGCATGCAGCCTGATGTGTGGTAATTGCAGTACTCACTGTCATAGCAACCCAATGCTATAAATTGCTAAGTCAGGTAGGCATAGCCCTTTCAGCTTTCCAAAGTGGGGCTCATACTTGTTTGCTGTGGACACCGTTGTTTAAGTCAGAAGGTTGGTATAGTTCTTATTTCTGAAGCTAGGGGTGTAGCCAGTGATTTAAATGTTGTACTCAGACCTGAATGTTGCCTCTTCCAGTACACACTTGTCAGTGTAGAATTGTACTCACCCCTGAAAATGCTAACACAAGATACATGAGAGTATGTAGTTTCTTTTCTACTTATACAATTAACTGCCATACAAAAGTAATTATTGAGATGTATTCTTTTGGCACATGAACTGTTTGTGAACTGCTATACTGTGAATATTAATGTACTCACTTCTGAACAGTTTGTGCTTTTTTAGTGTTGACATTAGCACAGGCTGCTCATGAAAACTGGACAATTCCAGTACTGAGTATGCCTACCTACATCCTTGGTAGACCCTGAACACACATGTATATTATACATTTGGGTAGGGATGCAGATGTACAGAGAGCATTATGTATTATTATGTGAATGTTATCTTGCTGGACTTAAAGGGTTGCTGTGTACCTGTTAGTATCAAGGCAAGTAGTCTGTTTGCATACCTCCCAACTGTGGACCTATCCAGATGGTAGCCAGATGTTAGCCTGTTATTCTTTGTCTGTGCAACACACATGTCTTTTCAGCACTGGTACAATGGCATTGTTACAGTCAGTTGCTACCAGTACATGGCTACATCCTTTGGTATTTCAGTGTTGTACTCCTACATAAGGGTATGCTTGTGGAACTCCTTCCAAAGCTATTTGCACAGTGTGTAACAGCAGAAAAGCTGATATGTCTGTGTGTTTCTGCCTCTGCCAGGCCTCTGAAACACTCAGGTACATATTTGAACAGAGTCAGGGAAAGGTAGGTAAAAGTGAGGTACACCTTCAATATAATAGAGACAATAAGTGGAGACTTCGAGAGAACTAGTGCATATGGATTACTACACCTTTTCTGAAGTACAAGCGGTGTCTAACTCCTATTATTGTCATTATTCATTAAGTGTAATACCCCACCTTTCTGCCTAACATCAGTACTTTTCAGAGGGATTCAGAGGGACACAGCTAACATATGTTTCAAAATCAGGGACATCCCTGAAAAGTAATAACAGTTGGGATGTATGCCCTCTGCCCTAATTAGATATGCCACTGTTTGTCCTGCTATGATACTGTGTGTGGGTTGTAAAGTGCTGCTGTAACATTATTTCCTGCTAGAAAGGCTGGTTCTCTTATCACAGTCATGTAATGCAATTCCACAACATCTGCTGGTAAAGTTCCACAGAACAAGTTTTGTGTTATGGCATTCCTATTTGTCCTTTAAATTCACTCATTCTGATGCATGATATATTTATTTCAGCACCAACTTGTTGTATGGCTACAGTGGCTTAGTGGTACTTCATGAAGTCTAGTGTGTCCAAGGTCCGGGGTTCGAGACTGACAGAGGTGTTTTATTTTGCTGCAGAGCAGAACAAGGGCCCTGACAGAGTGACTAAGGCACTTTTAAGCAGTTGTTAGCAGGTTTGTGCGGGTTTGCTCAATGCTTAGCTAAGCGCAAACAAGCACACACTCGCGCAAACCCGCTAACGACTGCTTAATAGTGCTTACTCCCGCTAACCCCCATGCTCATTTCTTTGAAAGAAAAGAAAATGGGGAGATAGGAAAGTGGTGAAAAAGGGGCACAAAGAGGGAAAGACAGTAGGGAAAACAGCTCGGGATGTGCAGGACGGGTGTAGGGAAGGTCCATAGCTGCCCATTTTTTTTAACAGTAACAGCTATGCATATGCAATAAATTTGGAGGGAAATATGAAACCTTCCACCCCTGAGAGAGGGGTGAGGACAACAAAGTATGTTGTACTGCCAATTAAATATCAGTTTATGTGTCCAGCGGACATGTGTGCAAAATGGGCAGCTATGTATGGGGCGTAATTATTTTTTGGGAGCAGATTGCCAGGTGAGAGTGGAATGTGGGGTAGGGGAACTAGGTATATTTGAGGAGGTAGGTTGGGGAGGTAAACAAACAAGACAAACAAGATGCATACAGGGGCGGAATATGACACATGTGGTGGGTGAACACCATTGACGGGGAAGGATGTTTGGAAATCGCAAGCCCATGAGCTCACAGATGGCAACAGTGGAACCGAGATCCCCAACCATGGGCAGTCACCACTGCACCTTTACAGCCCAGAGGGTGGCTGTGCTGTAGCTGCATAGGAGGGGCAGGCTCACCCGTGAGTCGCGCCACTCGTGCCTCAAGCTGGCATAGAGGATCAGTGACAGAATGCTCGATCTCCCTACGCACCACAGCCCAGACCATTCAGAGGGTGATACGTGGCCCTCCTCCACCCACGCTTGCACAGGGGGGCAAGCCCCATCCCCTGCAGTGCTTCCACTCAAAGGTGGCACAGGGCCAACGGAGGAGGAGGTCCCAGGCTGGGCACCGGACCTGCTGGTACCAGGTGCCATCGCCAGCTGAGTTGGGACAGGCGGGTCTGCTGGGATCGGCCTTCCCATACGTTCAATGTTTAGGAGGATTTAATGAAAATATGGGTTAGTAACAGTCAACAGCATTCCCAATTAGTTATAACAGCATGAAGAAGTATTCCCATTAACCCAACACACCAGAGTTCCAACAGTTGAACAGCAAGCATGACACATGCATATATAGAACAACAGTGGACATTACAACAGCATGCAGGTTTAATTGATGGCAACAGACCACCAATATTGTGGTATTTGAACAGGGCACATGCATCAAAATAAATGCAGATATTTATAAACCAATAGGACATATGTCCCAACAAATGTTTTGAGATTAGACATACCCATTGAGGTGTGGAACTGCATTTTTTATGCACATACAGTAGGGTGGAAAATGATAGCTCCATTAACAACTTATATATCCTTCTAGTTTACACTACATTCCTATTAACTGCAGTTATATGTCCCCTACATGTATTATTACACTACCCAATTGTCCTTAAATTGGGAAATGGGTTTTGCTAGATCTTTACATACATGGGCTGTATCTGACATACAAACTGTCCGGGACGCAGATGTTACTGCTACATATTTTGTGAGTTGCTCAAACATACTACTGCTGAGATGGTACACTGACAGCTCTACTTTCCTATACTTATCTAGATATGTTTAGGTGAAATTATCAGTTATATGCTAACAGCTCCCTTCTTTTCTGCCAGCACAATGACATTTCTGGGGAACACAATACCAAGCTACTCATGTGCCAGATTAACCTGTACATGCTGGGCATGAACCAACAGTTGAGGACTGTAAATATGCTTAAAAGCTACTGGCGCTCCCTTCAGCCACTTTATATGGGCCTACCTAAATGTGTATTAACAGCGCTTAATACAACAGTACTATTTCTATAATCCAAGAGTACAACAACATATCAAAGAAAATGACACAGACACACTCCAGGAATTATACCTTTATTAAAGACTTATAACACTTTTCTAGAGGCTCTCTCATTTATTTTATATAACAGTACATGCAGAATAATTATTAGAGAATTATTATACCTTTATTTATTGTGTTAAAACACTTTTTTCAGGCTCTCTCATTTATTTTACATAACAGTACAAGCTGGATAATTACTAACCTGCCTGGTGGCACAGCCTTCGCAACCTATCTGCTTAGGCTTGCTGATTCGCAGCATGGACACCTGCAGCTGTGAAGTCAATGAAGTGATATTGAGACATACCTATCCATAGTATAGACTAGAATAGCAATTCTTACATACTTAATTCCATGGCTATTTACTCAGTAGTGGGGCATTTTTCATCTCACGGGACTCCTGGATCCACTGGTCCAGGTGACCCACCTTGCATCTCTTCAGGTCTGTGTGGTGATGTCTGACCTACTCACCAGTCCGATGGACACCTGTGGCACTGGTGAGTTCATGAGGTAGATGTTCCCAGGCTTCCGCTTTGTATTGGGTGCCCTGGTACTGGCCCCGCAGGAGTCTATCCTCATGATTATGGACAAGGAGCCAAACCATTACTTTTGACTCCTCAATGCCCCAACATTGCACTCGAAAACGAGAGCCCTCTCCAGTACCAGCCATTGCTGCCTGCAGATGGGAGCTACAACCAGTTATGACAAGTATTCCCACCTATGGAGCTTAAATATGCATCATTTCCCGCACTTATTTGTGATTGGGCAGTTTTGAAAAAACTCAGCTGAAGGCACACCTGCTTAGCAATGGGTAAACTTCCATTGATATGTATGCGTGTGTTGAATGTGCATGCTTATGAAAAGCTGTCATGGCTTAATGGTTCAGTACTGTGATTATGGTGCACAGTATCCCGGGTTCAAAGCCTGTCATTGCTTTTTATTTTATTACTGGCCAGAACGGCTAGGAGGTGTGGCTGTGTTTAGCCAACTTTGCTCAACTTTGCCCAACATTGCTCTACGCTACTCTATGGTGCTCTACGTTGCCCGACGTTGCCCAATGTTGCTCTAGTTAGCCCGTTGCGCAGCTACGCACAAATATGTTCTGTTTGCACTAGTTTGTGCGATGCGCAGCTCCGCATAAAGCTATTGCACTAGTTAAAGCAGTGCTAAGCTATGAGCAATTATACTTAAATATGCTTAATACTGGTAAACTTTGCTTAGCAGTGCTTCACATTGCTTAAGATATGTTACTTATGCATTCATCAGTATGCATAACCATTTCACCTTCATATATATATATATATATATATATATATATATATATATATAAAATTTGTTCACTACTACATAGGCCATTTCAATGCTTTTTATTAAAATTTAAATGATAAATGTCAGGAATTATTTTTATATACAGATTTCCAGCAGAAAATAGAAAGGGGAGTGGTGGGACTCGAACCGGGAATGCCTCCTTTTTGTGCGAAGGTTCTACCACTACGCTATTGCTTTTTTTCTTAATTTGCATATAAGTTTCTTATTATCCTCTTTGATGTCTAAACTGCTAACTGTAGCTAAGCAATGGACAAACCTGCGCAAACACGTGCATATATGGGCAGCTATATTGGGAATAATAAAAGAAAAATAAAAGTTTTACATTTTATAATTGTACAGGGGTTTAGAATGTGGGAGAGTGCAGTGTTGGGTATGTACACATTTGAGCGGATTCGCTCATGTCAGTTGACATTTCCCAATTGAGATACTTGCAGAGGCATGGATTTTTGGACTGCTCGGCAGTCCGACATGCCCTCCTGCACTCGTGCACGCTCCGTGTTAGCCTTAGAGTTGAGGCAGCATGCCCTCATTAATATGCATGGTGCGCTGCCGTCTTACTCTTAGACTGGCATTTCCGTGTAAGACTAAATTAGTCTTACATGGAGGATTCGTGAATCCTGGGGTAAAACTAATACTGAAAACATCTAGGAATAAAGTACAAGCTATAAATTAATTTGCTCTTCCTGTTAAAATTTAGAGTTTTGGGGAGATTGAGTAAACCCAAAAACTATTGAATCAATTGGACATGAAAACAAGAAAAAACAAGCCATACTTATCAAATGACATATAAAAAGTGGTACTTACCAAAATTATATATTCCTTGCTCTGAAGGAGATATGGGTCTCCTTGAAATTTATTACATAGATCTGCAAATGAAGGGTTGCATACATATGCGATGGAGTTTTAAAACATAAGGAGAAGTCTAAGATGACAGCTTTGCTTAGTTTATCAGAAGCATTTTGGTTCCAAGTGGAAATGGAAATCAAACCAGAAGTAGTAAAAAATCAAACAGAAACTGAATGAGCCAAAAAAAAAAGACTATAAAGAAGAGGATCAGATGAGAAGGTAAGGAAATTAGAAAATCCATAAGTATAGTATCAAGTACAGAGATCTGGAACATCTTCATGTTGATCAAGACTCGATGAAAGAATGGTAAAGAAGATGTGAAGTGAAACCAAAATATGAAAAGCCAATAATAGCAGCACAGGATAGTTTACTACATATAATTATGTTTACAAAATCCATTGAAGGGTAGGAGACATGGACAAATGTAGGCTATGTAAAAAAAGAACTGGCAATAGTCAAACATCTTGTTGGTGGGTGATACACTCATGGCAGAGGGCCTGTATAATGATAGTCACAGTAATGCGGCAATACTGATGCATTGGGGATTATACAAACACCACAGTATAGAAGTAGCTGAGAAGTACAGGAAACATGATGCATTACAGAGAATGAATGAAGAAGTTTATATCACATGGGATCACCTATTAGCAACAATTCAAGAAATAGATGTGAGGAAACCAGATATAGTAGTCCATGAAAAAAAAGACTAATGTAGCATTGATCATTGAAGTTGCTAAACCCGGTGATTACAGCATCTTAAGTACAGAGGGAGACACAAAGCTGCAAAATCCCAGACAATGAGCTGTCCTTAAAAACTCACTGACTGTCAAAAAACAAGTTTCAGTATCCTTTAGGAAAGCTTGTATTAAAGTGGGGTGTATTCATCATCTACAAGTTCCCTAACCCTCATCTCAAAGATATATTTTTGGAATATCTGTTGTCTCTATAGTATACATTTCTGGTTTGGGCACATTGTCACCTGTTTGCAACAGAATTGCAAGATTCATACCTAGAGTAGTCTGAGAAGCACTTCATTGTGGTATGCTAAAGGACCTAGGCTGGATATCATTTCAACAAGTCCAACTTACTTAATAATGCAAAAACTTATCTTTCTTTTCTTTTGACACTTTTCTCATGGTATATCCCTGCAGGCAGTCAGAAATCCCCTGAAGCATCACTTCTGTAAACCCTCATACCACCAAAATAACTACATATAGGATTGGTAATAGTTATGTAGTACATGGAGTGTTGTAATTACACTCAGAAAATGCCAAATTTCAAACTTGTTCAATGCTTCTATAGCATGAGACCTGACCTTAATAATGTTAAGAGCAGTGTCCCCTACACATGATTAAGGTCGAGTCTGCACCAAAAGCAGACAGCTCTGACCCGTAAACAGCACCAGCAGGTAGAAACTGCTTTGTTTCAACTCTCGTTTCTTCCTGCTGTCTGCTAAACTACACAGGGCATTTTGAATTAAACAGCTTCCCTTACACTGGGAATATGTAAGGATGTCAACCACTCCTTCAATGCTTTACTGGCTTTAAAGGCAACCCAACACAGAGCTTTTTTTTTTTTTTTTTTTTTTTACATATAATTTTAGAGTAATCTGTAGTACATGAGAAGGCAAATCTCCATGCACTACAATGAATCATGATCAGATCTCTGATCATAACTACATATTATGTGTTCTTGATATGGATCAATGACAAAGCTCTTAAGGTGAATTTCTTGGCATCCATGTCCTGAACACATAATACGTGACCCGATCTTTAGCATCTATATCCCTGCCTGTAGAACAGTCTTCCAAAATGTAAGAGATGTGTACAGTCAACAATGACCTTTGCAAATGTACACTGAATTCATCGGTTTACATATGTTTGTGCAAACGACATTCTGTCAGCTGCAATGTGCCGAACATCAGAATGTCGAGCGCACAAACATTTGTGAACCAGATTGTCGACTGCACTTATGTGAATGCACTACTGCATTCGATAAGTGTAGGTTGACAATCTGCACGAAGATCAGGGTACAGTGGGGAGCAGAAATTCATCCACATCCCCACTGTAGTGCGATCTCGGAGTTAGAATATATAAGTAGGGGTGTGTGGGGGGTGCAGACCCCACATGGGGGGTGCAGGGGGCTTGCCCCCCTGCAAAAACGTGATTTGTCGTATCGGAGTCTGATTTACATCAGCTATGGTGGTTTTGAAACAATGTTGAGTCAAATGCATCGGGCATTTGGTTCGAAATTGTCACTATTCGTTTTATTTCATTTCGGTATTGCTATTTGTTTTTCCAAATGGAAAATGTTTTTCCGTTTGAAGAAACAATAGTAAACCGAATTCATCTGTTCTCCATAAATAGCCACAGAAGCTGCCCCTGCCCCTCATAATATTGTAATTTTTGTTTACCTTTATGTGCACCAGTGTGTTTTAGAATTGTGCCTTAGACCTAAACATTGATATCATTCTATTATAAACTGGGCTTATTCTTGAAATTAAAGTAATTAGTCTGGTGTGTGTATGTTAACACATAGGGGCAGATTAAATAAAGCTTTCATGGTTCTCTAAAACCATGTAAACGTCACACTGCAATGCTCACATGATAACGCACAGTTTTGTATTCAGTAAGCATCTCTACAGAGACTGTAAAGCTCCGCAAACCCAGTAAACATCCTGGCATGCTAATCACAGCATAAGCAGCTGAAATGTATGCTATTCAATGAATCCAAGATGGAGAAGCTATTCAACAAGCTATAAAGCAACTGTGCAGATTCAGTGCTGGTTTTTCCTGTGAATTACAAAACCTATTGGAATACAGCCACGGAAAGTAGTCTACAAAGAAAGCATGTTAGTGGCTGCCGTTGCTCTTATTCATGTGTACGTGCAACAGGACCATGTCTATGCTGCTGCTGCTGGTAGTAAGAGCATGACCAAGAAGAAGAAGGATGTTTAGACCCCATTTAACTTTTCACAATCGGCATGAAGTGGAAATTGTAAATTGCTACGGGGTGGACTAATCTGTAGTACATGGAGAAGATAAACCTCCATTCTCTACAAAGAATCACAATCAGATCACTAATCTCTGATCATAGCTGCACATTATGTGTTCTTGGCATGGAACAAAGACAAAGCTCTTAAGATTAATTTCTCGGCATCCATGTCTTGAACATCATAATAAGTGAGATATGATGGGTGACTCTGCAACCTCTGTTTTCCTCAACTGACAGCAAGGGCAAACTGAGAGGAACAAATACTGGTGGAAACTAAGGTAAGTGTAGCATTTACAATATTAGCTACAGGAATCTTCCAGAGTCCAACAGGGGACATGCTGGAGGATGTCACAGGCATCAACATCCAGGATTCTACATCAATTTCTGAATGCTATGCTACCACTTGCCAGTGACTACATATGTTTTCCCCGTATACCTGAGGACAGAGCCAGAACTATGCAGGAGTTCTACTCTATAGCACACTACCTGACGTTCTGGGTGTCATAGACTGTACACTTGTAGAAATCAAAGTACCACCTGGGGAACAGGGAAGGATGTACATAAATAGAAATAACTTCCACTCCATTAACTGCCAAGTCATGCATAACACTAATGGAATCATCTTGAATGTGAGTGCTGGCAACCCAGGCAGTTACCACGACTCACATATCTGGCACAACTGTCAAATGTATGAGATGGTTTCAAGGGGGAATACCCCACAGGGTCATTTAGTGGGGGATGCATTTTAGGCACTGGAACTGTGGATGATGATGCCCAACAGAAATGCACACACACTAACTGAAGAATGTTATAATGAGGCACATGCTCAAACAAGAAATTTCAAAGAGCACGTGTTTGGCCTGCTGAAGTCATAGTTCCAGTACCTTGATACATCTGGTGGAGCCCTGCAGTACATCCCCATACATGTGCTGAAATCTTCACAGTCTTGCCATGCTTCACAACATTATTCTGAGCAAACAGCTTCAGCAGGAATACCAAGGGTAAGGGCCACACATCCCATCACCACTGGTAAGGTCACCACAGCCATATACAGGTGAGAAGTCACAAGGGGAACCCACAGCTGGTGTGGGTGTAGGCAGATGCAGGCATGCACAATATTCACTTGCAGATAGCACACATGCTTACCACCTAAGGGGCTAAAACCTTCACCATGCACACATACATATAGTTACACTGATGCCAGGCAATGCTCACAACCTTTACTTACCCATGTAATGGTTGTGTACTGCTACCATTAGACAGAGTCAGCCCAGAATGTAAACTCTTGCAACTGCTGGATTTCCAAGTAAGTGTTGAACCTGAAATACAAAAATAAATGTCTAAGAATATAAATGAATGGCATATCCTTGCATACTGTTACTTGCTAATGTAAGTATAAAGTGGGTGATTTTTACAGCAATGACATCAAGAAGTGACAGCAGTGACATATGGGAATTTGTGTCCTTTGTTAACTAATAGGCCTCATGCATCAAAGATTCACACATTCATCCCTCTTAAAAGTGCAAATTCTCACAAAACGTTCACAGTTTAGCCTCGTACTTTTGTACTGGCAAATCATTAAACAGTGGAGTTAGAAAATAATGACACACATTTCAGTTTCAGACTTCATATCCTTCAGATAAATTATAAAAATAGTAATGCAAAATGTGTTATTCCAGCAAATGTCTAAGTTTGTAAGACCAAACTATGTAAAATGTCTCCATATCGTTAGACCTTTGTTTCACTTTTATTTATGGCTTGGTGCAACTTTGTTGGTCTACATATATAATGACAAAATAAATGTAAAAATGTTTATGCCTCTGAATTTATGTTACATATTTATGTTTGTGAATGTAGTTTTGAAGAAAGAAAAATATTTGTTAGTAAGGAGCTTTTTATATATTGATTAATTGCCCATGAGACACTAATATTGATTTTATTTTACATTTTGGTAATCCTTATTTAAGAAGAGCTACAGCTGTATTTGTTTGCAGTATCGCTGTTTTGCGATCATTGCAATATACACACTTGTGTTGTAAATCCAGCTTCAGTGAGGGTGATTGTTTACCATCCATGGGTCGGTGGGGAAGACTGCTTGTTGAGCCTACTGAAGCATTGTACTGATGATGTTGATTTGTGTATGTCTGTTCGTTTTCCGTGGGTTTGATTGTGTTTAGTTTCATGTCTTGGTATATTAATATTTATTTTGTCATTATATATGTTGACTGACAGGGGGCTAATGTTGGCTTCTCAGCTATTGGCCAGTCATTTTATTTCCTGCCAATAAGGATGAATGTTTATTGTAAAGTTTATCGACAATTGGCACGAGACCTTGCTGCCTGATTGGGCATGAGTTTTATCCTATGATTGCCTTTGGGCCAATAGTGAAGAAGGTGCACTGAGGACTGAGCAGAGATTGGTGCGAGACTCCGTCACTTGATTGGTTATGGGTTTCTTTGATGAATCAATGCCATTGGAGCATCGCCTGGTTGTTTAAATTTTTATGCCTTTGAATATGTATGTCATATACTTATGCTTTTGAATGAATTTTTGCAAAAATTTCATTAATAAGGATCTTTTTTCTATTGCTCAATTGCTTATGAGATATTAGTATTGATTCTACTTTACATTTTGATTTAAG
Source organism: Protopterus annectens (assembly GCF_019279795.1). Lineage (NCBI taxonomy): Eukaryota > Metazoa > Chordata > Ceratodontiformes > Protopteridae > Protopterus > Protopterus annectens. The sequence continues at coordinate 1,782,083,331 of NC_056743.1, read as the reverse complement.
AATAGCAACGGCTGTATTTGTTTGCAATATCGCTGCTTTTTGCGATCATTGCAATATATACATTTATCTTGTAGATTTAGTCTTTTACTATTGGTTTAACCATTAGAAATGAGCTATGGTTGTGATATTTCTATGGAAACATCATGTTGAGTACATATTTTAACTGAGGATGTTTACATGTGGTGATTAGGGAATGGTAGTATTGCTTGATTACCTGGATCGCTCTTGGTGAGCTGGCGTTATAGATTCGTCCTTTATGGTAGTCCTTATAGACTTATGTTGGCAATAGGATGTGGAATACGCTCTTTGCCATTGTTGTAAGTTTCATCAGAAGTGATCTATATACACCGACTGGTATGCAATATTATTTTTTGTGTAGAAACAATGTTATTGGTTAATCACTCTGCACAATAGCTCCTGTGAACCAGTGATGTATTTATATTTCTGTCACTCATTGGCTATGAATTTTATGAATGGAGCATTTTCTGATATTTTATTTGGTTGTTAGCTCTTCCCTTTACCTATAGGAATTTAATGTTTTAGCCACAACTATTGGTTATTAATCAACCAGGATGTAAAAAATCAAGAAATGATTGGTTAAGTTTTCATTTTAAATGGGAAGTAGTAGTACGTTTTATGATCTGATGAAGGCTGAATAGCCGAAAGCGCTCATCTGTTGTCATTTTATTATTTTGTTTATTTCATTTGACTTGAATACTCGTTTGTTAATTAATAGTTTGTGTTACTGGATTGTCTCTTTTGTATGCGAGAAGCTTAAGGACCGTAATGTCATCGTGGTGGTGCTTTGAAGTCTTTTTCCTTTTTTGGTATGTCAGACAGGTGTGAGCCAAGCATGGTAGAGGTGACAATTCTTTGTCATCGTCCCTGACCATGAGAACTGGTTCTGCCAGGATTTGCATTGGCACATCCATGCCAACAGTAGGATGCACTGCTGTTACCTGAAAGTGACTGATGTCTTCTGAAAGATCTCTCCTCACAAGAATGCTCAGGACCATGACCCCATGGTCTACCATGTCTGGGTGTAGACACCTCAACCACTAATGGGGCAGTGAAAGTACTGCCACTATGGCAGCATGATCAGGCATGGACACATAGGCTAACATCAGATGATGTGGCTGACTTACATCCATGTAGATGCCGTCCCCCTTCCTACAGATGTTCCATCACAGGCATTACCCATTCCAATGTGCCATTCATCCAATCCATTGAATCATTAACATGGTGGAATCAGTCATTCATGTCAGCCTGTGCCACATCTACAACCCACAGCATTTCCTAGGAGGTCATATTGGAACATGCCTGTGTCTCCATGTTGACTCTAAACATGTATTGAGTGGCATGAAAAGACACAGCAGGATCATGTGGAGGATGGACAGCAGGCCTTCTCTGAGCATCCCTGACAACCATCTTGTGTGGCATCTTGCCCACACTTTGGCTACAGTCAGAGTCAACAAGCACTGAAGCAGCAATAACCACACTACCCTGATCAAGTCTCTCACCCTCCACCTGTCCAATTTCAGAAGGCTCACTGGAATAGGTTTGCATAGGCCTACTGGCTGTCAATGATAGAAATACAAGGGATGACTGAATGTCAACCTCAGTGTCAGATTCAACCCCTGCACCTCCAAAAATTGCCTCTGTTTGGTCACCATCATCACTAGAGTCTGCCAATACTCTGACATCAGGTGGTAAGAGTCCTACACTTTCACTGTCAGAATCACATGTGATAATAAGCAACAAACACAGGAAAGAAATTAATACCTACACTACTATAATTTCATACATGCTAACAACTAATGCTGGTGCCACTATCACAGACAGTACAGCAATACACGCACACATAGTCCTGACACCCACCTCACACATATGGATAAATGCATATTTTTGTCTGTGACATTCCCTCTAAGGGCCAGTAATCAAGGAGCATAAATCCTCACCACTGACACTGGTGAGAGATGTTCACTTGGAACAAAAATAATTATACACGCTATTTCCAGATGCAGATCTCTGCACCAAGCACAGTTTCCCTTAGCAGCACACAGGGAATACAGTCCAGGTCTGGCTTTCCTCTCTCTCTCTCTCCAGGCCTCCAGCAAGACTCCCCTCTGGCACAGCTATAGATTTGAGTCCTCAGCAACATGTCCCAAGCCAGGTTGTCTACCATGCTCCATCTGTGTAACCAGTGCACTGTGTCCCTGCTCCAAGTAGCTAAGACACAGACTCTTTGAGGTTTGATTTTCACACACACACACACACACACACACACACACACACACACACACACACACACACACACACACACACACACACACACACACACACACACACACACACACACACACACACACACACACACACACACACCTGGGAAAGGCTGGCACAGATTTACGAGCTATGCCCCTCTGCCCAGACTATAAGGTAGTTACTGCCACCAGATCACCAGATACTCCAAAGCCAGCTACTCTAAGGCTCTTTCATAGGTACCCAATTATACTGAGTGAAATTAATACTAATACAAATGGTAGTTTGACTAATGCAGTAAGGCTGTCAGGAGAAGCCACATAATCACCAAATAAATAGAAGTACTCTTAAAGGTTAAAATATTCTCTAAAAGACTAGCCACAATGAAATGTTTAAATATATTGAATAATAAATAATAAAAGAACATGAAAATACTAAATATCTATTTGCAATAAGCACCAAAATTTCATTCACAGGAAATATTAAAATAACACAGATGAACAGATTCACACAGTTACAGAAAACTGTTACTTTGCTAATTTCACTATATCTTCCTGACTTATCTAAATAGTTGCTATTCCCTGGTTAGTTATTAAAGCAAGGCAAGATAAAGTGGGTGAGTGATTCTTGTATGTCAGGTTTCAGAAAAAAAATTGCTCTGAGACTTCTGTCTCATTTAGTATTAAAACATAATTTCAGTGCTGGATTAGAGAATGATATCACATATATCTGGTTATCTGACTTCTTGTTCCCATACTACTCCCCCTTTACTAGAAACTGGACCAGAATCTCACTCATATGTGTTACCATACAGACAGACAAGCTAAAAAGTGTTATAGCATCTGGAAGCCATAAAATAATTTCAATACTTCCACCCTTCCAGGGTAATAATTGATTCACTGCTAAGGACAATACAGTAGGATTCCTAGTCCTTGATTTTTATAGACATTTTGTCTATGGCTACAATCAGACTTGTAAGATACAATCTTTATGGCCTACCTGGTAATTTAATTTCAGACTATTTTTCAAAGTTAGCTGGACTGAGATTAACCTCTTCTCTTCCAGTATCCTCTGTTACAATATTAATTTAAACAGTTATAATACAGTCTGACATACAGGTGTATTTCTTTTTTCTGTCCATCAGGACCAACTGTTGATACATTTTCTAGCATAAGCAGCTTTACAAATACATTTTCAACATAAGCACCTGTACAGATAAGTTTGATATACAAATGACATATAATTCTTTACAAAACTCTAGCTATCTATGCTTGTATATGTTACATATCCAATGCTCTACTTCTCCTGGCATAGCTGGCAATACCTCACATCATCACACTGTCAATTACTCATCACAACTGAAATAAATATGTTTGGTTTACCACGTGTAGATGATTCCACACTTGCTACGGAGGGTGGTCCTGGAAGAAGTTAAGTACAATGTAAGGACATCATCATCACAATAACAATAACAATAACAATAACAATAACACAGGGGAAACAATTTACCTTTATATGTCCATTAACAATACTTTTAACTGAAACTTGGCTGACACATCCACCCCAAGCCCATGTGCAATGAATAATAATGTGTTGTTAACTGTATTAATCTGTAAATAGCCCCCCCCAAAAAAAAATATTAAACCAACTTAACTATAGCTTTCAATATTTTACTATAGAAGAAATTGCTAAAAATTTGACATATGTAAGCTTACCCGAAAGCTCCTTCTGGGACATCCTTATCCTTCCTGAAACAGCAGCACCAACATCAATCATCTGCTGTCATGCACTCTCCACTGAAGTCTCTGGATCCCAGACAGTGGACAGGAACTCTTCATTTGGTGTCAATGGTGGTGCTGTAGCAGGCACCCTCCTCCTGTAGCCAAATTTGCATGGGCCACTGCAGCTGCTCTCCTCTGGGCTAATAAAATCATATCAGTGGCCCTATGATGCACTTGATTAGATGTCCTGCTGTGCCCCCTAATGGCATTGACATTGTTCACTATCTGGTTCCAAATCTGCATTCTGCTAGACATACCCATATGTCTTCTCTCAATCAGAAAGGTACCATGTTGCCAAAAGGCTCGTTCAATCATGTCATTCTCAGAGTCACTGAAAGGGGTTTTGCTGGGATTGGATACTTGGCTGCCTTAGTCCTAGGTAATATAAAATGCAAAAGAAGGATACTACACATAAATATCACATAAATAAAAGTTCTGATTAGATATAATCACATTTTATTAGTTTATTAATATTACCTACCCACTGGAGAAACATAAAACTTACAGTTGTTAAAATATAAAAGTAAAAGATTATGTGATTGTAACATATCACAGTCACACACAAATTACATTGCTTAACATTGCACAAACCTAGCCAAATGGCACACACACAGTGCAGACAGAATACATGCAGACAGGAAGCAGACAGTAATCCATTTCAAAATGGGTACACTGTTGTATTTTTTCTTGTCATCATGCAAACCTGCTAAGTGGCATTGTGTTGTGATCATCAATCTTCCACAACACCTGCAGGTCCAGAACACCTGTAGGCAGAAAGTATACAGTAGACAATTTCAAAATAGATACATTATATTCTGTATGGTTTGCCATCATGCAAACATGCTAAGAGACATTGTGCAGCAGTCAGCACACATTCTTAATAATGCATATGAAAATATACAGCTGTTTTCTTATCTGTTCCTGTAACAGCTGATGTAAGCAAAGAGGATGCAATCCAGGTGAGCCTTCATTCTAATCTAGCACACTCCCAACTTTATTAATGTTTGTCCACTTAATTAAAAAAACAAATACAAAATTAACATAACTATAAATAATAAATATGTATAGCAGTGGAACTCATATGAATTATATGTGTGAGAGAGGGTATACTGAATATTTTGTCTCTGTAATTATAGTTGTCTTCTTGGCCTTGGATGGCCTTCAGACCTCAATGATACTCATACATACATGATTGTATAAACCAAGACCTAGTTAGGTCACACACATACATAGTTAACCCCTCACTCTATCTTGTTTATTTATATATAGTTAATGAACAGGTTCAGTATGCACTTCTTATGTGGCAAGGATCAAAATCACATATGCGGAAGAATATGTTTTGTCTCTAATGCATACGTTTGAATCCTACTGAACAATTATATTGAGCTTACTGCTTGCTGTGATGGATTTGAAGTCTTCTTAAGACACTCAGTCTTGCTGGCTGGATTATGCTAAAATTCAAAGTCTGGTTATATTTGCATTCACAGTCTGTTGCATACAGAAACTTGCAGAATATACACTGATTAGAGAATATACTTTGCAGCATCAACTTAGAGCAGTAACAAATAACTTTTTATAATAAACCAAATGGACTAACGTTGCAGCTTAAAGTACTGTTCCAACTTTACTTCTCATATAGTACAGATGATGTGAGAGATATAACATTTGCCTCAGGACAAATGTGTCCCTACCATACCCCCAACATAACTGGATTCATACAGCTCTTTATATACAATTTTAGTCATGCACAAACATATACATTTCCTCTTGGTATTCTATTTTGGAGAATTGCTCATCCTGTAGAAACAGTACTAATTGTTGCAGATGCTGACGCAAACTGCTGACTTAATGATATTATTTTTCAGCTTCCTTGTTTAACAATGTCTTGTCACATTTTTGCTGAATTTATAAGAAGCCAGCTTTTCTGACAGTGTGAACATCCTGTAGTCTATTTGGATCTTTGTACAAAAACATCTGTTCTTGTGCCAATGCTGATAGTCATGTCTTGTTGTCCATGCAGAAACACATGTTTTTGAGGAAACCCATTGTGTCCATTCTTTAAAAGCAGATTTTGCATTTTTGCTCTTGCATACATCCTGTTTTTAAGTCTGTAAGGGAAAAATGTCCATTCATCAGATTCCTTATTTTCCAAGCCATGGTCATTTAGTATAGCTGCTGATCACATATTACTAAACTCTATTTCTGCATTTAAGCAAGCTTTTTCTTTCAGCAATATTTACAACAGAATTAATTTCAGCCTTATATTCATAATATCTAACAATTCCCTCTGTTTTTAAACATTAAGAAACAAAACCTTTAGTTTTTTTTATACAAGTCAAAATGCAATTTTACAATAGTTAATACAATTATATTAAAGTATTACTACCAAAACTGAATATATTTAACAACATTTTCTTTTGCAGACCATTCTGTGAAATTATTTTATCAGTTATGAGCTGTGTCTGCTTTAGTTTAACTTGATTAAGTTATTCTTTTGCAATTACAGAATTTAATGTATGACTTAGGACTGTTTCATTAACTCTTTGCAACTGTTGAATTAACTATAGAGACAAGAACCATGTGCTACTGCAAGCATTTATACACTGCTGAAAATATACAGTTTCAATGTCATTTTAATCATAACATTGGGGTCATGTCTCTGATCTGCTCATTAACATCTTGGTAAAATACTGAACTGGGCTTAGATAATAATTATTTGAATGTAATTATTTCAGTATATTTAATTATTGAGGATTTAAAAAAAATGATTTATACACTAGAGAATGCTATGTACATATTAGTCTATTAGCTGTATGAGTATAATATTTTAATATATTTTTTTCGCTAACTGGGATAAAACCAGTGATATTACAACTTGACAAATTACTTTTGAACTTATTATGATGTATCCTGTACAGTATGTATTTACACACACTGTTTGCTGTTCATACATTCCAATCTAGCAGGTATCCTGGACCTATTTTTTTAAACATGTTTTTTACACATATTTATTACTAGATATTAATTTCATTTGTACTGAATTCTTCTGCATTTGTACATACAAAGACTATCATTTGTACTGAATTCTTCTGCATTTGTACATACAAAGACTATAAAGTACATTTAGTCTAATCTTACAAATTTAATAACATTAATATTAAGCAAAATCTTGGAAAATGTTTATGACTCTTTAGAAGTATTTAGTGGAATTGCCACCAGAGGCATACGTACTGTTATTTTAAACCATATACTCAGCAATTAGAAACATTCATACTTTTTTATACCAACATTGTTTTGCCAAAAACATATTAAAAATAGTGACCAATCTTGTTCAGTTTTTTACATATCTTTACTCTCTCTTGTATAGCTGTTATCAATTTTAAGCCATCTCTTGTTTTTTTAAACCATCTCTTGTATAGCTTTACAGTTTAACAGGTTGTAAATACAATTTAATACTAAACAATACAATAATAATCGTTATGATAGCTATTTACTTGTAAAATATCTTATCCTGTCAGGTTTAATCCAGTTTATCAGTATTTCTTATACACTAATACCTGTTTTTCCTCTCCCTAAAAGAGTATTGTCAAGAAGGAATGAGATATTTCTTCCTGTAGCTTTATTTTAGACCCTTATTGTTTATTTTTTCTGTAGCTTTATTTTAGACCCTTGTGCAATACTGTTCACATAGTCAGTGTAAAACTGAGAAAGTACCCCTCCCCCTGCAGCAATGCAGTATTGTTTATCTCCTTTATGCTGTGAGAATAGAATGTATGTCAGCCCAACACCTTGGTTATACATTTATTTTATTAGGTTACTAAACTATAGACTTTTATTTGATTTGATTATTTTTTATAAAGCTTTTGCTGTTTACTACCACTAGTAGGTATTTACACCCTTCTGCACAATTGATTTGAACTGTATGCATACTATAGTCCATTTGCTGGCTGTACTTGATGCAACTGAGTTTTTTTCTTTTAACATTTACTTGCAAACAGATTATCAGTGACACCTATGCACAATTGTGACATTTTATTACAATTACCAAATAGTGTTGTCTGTAAACATTTTAACAATTATGTTTTAATAACAATGATGCTTTAGAAAAACTCAAGCTACTTTTCTGGCAATCAGTCTTGTTGTTTATCTTATCTTTCCAACATTTCCTGCAACTATTCATCTAGTCTAGGAAGGTCTGAGCTCACATTTTATATTCTATAAACTATAGCTATTTCTTTTGGCATTTTTCCTTTAATTTGATTGATTTGCATAACTATGCATTTATACTACATAAACAGACAGTATTTTACAATTAGCTTAAATAGATTTCAGTATTGTTTTATTTATTTATCTATTTAACTGTCCTGCCATTAATTTTACAAAAACTGTTTGAATAATACCATCTGTGATTTTCTTTTCAAAATTCAGAACTTCAACTGTTTGGTGTGGTGTTACTATACAATTATAAAAAAAATGTAAAAAACAAATAGATATTAGCTTAACTAACATATGTTTATTTATATTTGCTGTTGTCTGCCTTTTGCTTTTGTGCATTGTAAACAAATGTACTCTAGATGAAAATAACATACATGCATGTCTGTCTTGTATCTGTATATCTTTATACAAGCATGTCAGTCTTGTGACTTTAACTTTTTATTCTTATTAACTATTTTTATTTAATTTTATGCACTATAACTGTTTCATTTACCTTTTGACTGTGCTAAGAATGGCAGTCATATGCTTTACTTTACTGTAGTACTGATAGATGTCTTGCTTTAACTGAATGAAAGTAAAACATTTAAAAACGATTTGCCCCTACCATCCTAGCATGTATGCTTAACCATTTTCAAAACATAAACATATTATAAAATATATTTCTTTTGCACAGATTAACTGGGTATGCAGGAAGTTCCCAGTCTCTGTCAGTTCAGCTAATTTATTTCCTTTATCCTGCAACTGCTGTTGAATTTCCTGTAATGTTGCATGTTTTTTCTGACATTCTTTAGTAAGCTGTTCTACTGAATTTGAAACTCCTATGCCCTTTTGAAAAGATGCATGTATAACTTGTCTAAGCTTCCTGAACTCATTGTGTCTGTCTTTTAGAAGTTTATTACATTCTTTTGTAACAAAATGTACTAGGGGTTCTATCAGTAACTGATTTGACTCACATGTGGTGACAGGACATAACTGTCCAACATCTGAATGTAATGGAAACACTTTATCCTTAGTTAATTCTTTATCATGAACAGGTCTGTCTTCACAGTCTATTTTTTTAGCAATATAATGCAATATTTTTTATGGCATAATACACAAAATGCAGTTTTTGTTGAAGCACACAATAAACATTTGTCATATTCCACATGGTTTTCTTTGAGATACCAGTCAAATATTGTAATACATTTGCATAACGCCTTACTATCAACCTGCCCTAATAAGGTTTTACATTTACTAATGTGCTGTGTATACCAACATTGCAATTTACTAAAGTTTGGTTTACTCCTGCATGAATTATAAATAATATCCATACTGTCTAATAACATCCAAACTGTCTAATAATATACAAACTGTCTAAGAATATACAAACTGTCTAACATCATCCACACTAAATATGTGACACAGAAAAAAGTCTTACCAGTTAGCAAGAAAACAGGTGATCAGGCTGCTGTTGCTGATGGCTAGAAATTTTTCAGAGTCACTTGAGAAACTGGTGAGGCACAACAGGCAGCAGACTGCTGTACAAGTAGATATCCACCTTTTCTTGGAGAATTTATGGCACTGCGACTTTCTTGAACTAGTCTCACTCTGGATTTTAGAAGTCTAAAAAACTTTACTACTGCAAGCTGCATAAACTGGAATACTTCTGTTTAGGATTTACACATACGTACAAATGTTAGTTACTGCAATTTGACTGAAGTGACCCTCTGCAGGGCTTACCATCACTCCCCCTGTGTTTGAATGCAGATTTTAGGTTCAAATGCAGGCTAGCTTGCCATTGAAAAATTATATGGCTAATAACTGCTGTATACATGGCTGACTGGCTCGCCATTGAAAAATTATATTGAGCTTACTGCTTGCTGCGATGGATTTGAAGTCTTCTTAAGACACTCAGTCTTGCTGGCTGGATTCTGCTAAAATTCAAAGTCTGGTTATATTTGCATTCACAGTCTGTTGCATACAGAAACTTGCAGAATATACACTGATTAGAGAATATACTTTGCAGCATCAATTTAGAGCAGTAACAAATAACTTTTTATAATAAACCAAATGGACTAATGTTGCAGCTTAAAGTACTGTTCCAACTTTACTTCTCATATAGTACAGATGATGTGACAGATAAAACATTTACCTCAGGACAAATGTGTCCCTACCATACCCCCAACATAACTGGATTCATACAGCTCTTTATATACAATTTTAGTCATGCACAAACATATACATTTCCTCTTGGTATTCTATTTTGGAGAATTGCTCATCCTGTAGAAACAGTACTAATTGTTGCAGATGCTGACGCAAACTGCTGACTTAATGATATTATTTTTCAGCTTCCTTGTTTAACAATGTCTTGTCACATTTTTGCTGAATTTATAAGAAGCCAGCTTTTCTGACAGTGTGAACATCCTGTATTCTATTTGGATCTTTGTATAAGAACATCTGTTCTTGTGCCAGTGCTGATAGTCATGTCCTGTTGTCCATGCAGAAAAACATGTTTTTGAGGAAACCCATTGTGTCCATTCTTTAAAAGCAGATTTTGCATTTTTGCTCTTGTATACATCCTGTTTTTAAGTCTGTAAGGGAAAAATGTCCATTTAGCAGATTCCTTATTTTCCAAGCCATGGTCAGTTAGTATGGTTTCTGATCACATATTACTAATCTCTGTTTCTGCATTTAAGCAAGATTTTTATTTCAGCATATTTACAACAGAATTAATTTCAGCCTTATATTCATAATATCTAACACCTACATTGTACAAATTAATTTTATCAGTGTGTAAATCCACACCAAAAATGTTTTAGGTCATATAATTGAAATCCCCAATACATATCTGCAATGTTAAATCAACTAACAGGTACAGAATCATCCAAAAAAACAAAACAAAACAATGTCAATTGTCACATTATCCTTCTTAGTTCATAAACTGCTTTCATCTCTGTTTGGCACTGTTGCTCTTTGATTGACATTACACAAACTCCATTGGATGCTGTTTGGGTTTGCATACTAATAGTAAATATGATAACAAACATTGGCATGAAAGCACTGTTAACTATTGCTGTTTTTCCTGATTTGGCATGTCTAGAGGTAGAAGGGAAGATGCTCAATTTAGGGATGAAATGTGGGGTGTTGAAGAGTCCAGAATCTTTACTGGACTCTTTGTAAAGTGACACAGCTGAAAGCTCTTGCAAGGGGACTAAACTGGCTCCCAATACAAGTCTGAAGCATGAAATAGTCTGGTCAAGGCTGTCTCCAATGCAACTGGCATTCCACATACTGGAGAATAGTACACACACCATTTTACTGACCTCAAAAGACACAGTCAGGATACACTCAATCAGTGGCTGGCTGAGTTTGGGATGCCGACATCCCGCAGTTCTGTCTTTCAGCATTATAAGAGTCAGACTTGTGCCATAGCGCTTGCATTAAACACTAAGTTCTGTAATGTATATATACAGTTAGGTAGGGGTTCTAATCTCACTGTAGTCACTGGTGTGTACTTGTGTCCATCTTTTCAGTTCATTGACATCCAAAAAACCATTTTACATCTGCATATGGGACACTGCTTACTACCATCCTCTTCTCACCAGACACTGCTGATGACATCACTTAGAAAGTGTTTTCCAACACCCTAGGACTTGTGCTGTGGTGCTTGCATTAAATACTGAGTTATCTAATCAGTGTACACAGTTAGGTCAGGGTTCTAATCTCACTGCAGTCAACTGGTGTGTGTTCATGTGTGTCTTTTCTGTTCATTGACATTCAAGAGGCCATTTTACACCTGCATGTGGGACACTGCTTATTACCATCCCCTTCTCACCAGAGACAATGCTGATGTCATCACTTATAAAGTGTTGCCCAACACTTTAAGTCAGTCTTGTGCTGTCGTATTTGCATTAAATACTGAGTTCTCTAGTCTGTGTACTTAGGGAGGCGTTTTGTTCTCAATGCAGTCAACTGGGTGAATGTGTGTGTCTGTTCAGTTGGTTCTGTTCTCAGTGCAGTCAACTGGTATGTGTGTCTTTGTTCAATTAGGTGACATTCAAGAGACCATTTTACACCTGCATGTGGGAGGACACTGCTATTACCATCCTCTTCTCACCAGACACTGCTGATGTCATCAGTTATAAAGTGTTGTCCAACACTCTCCAAGTCAGACTTGTGCTGTGGCACTTGCATTAAATACTGAGTTCTCTAGTTGGTGTACTTAGTTAGGTAGGGGTTCTCTTCTTGATGCAGCCAACTGGGATGTGTGTGTCTGTTCTGTTCTGTTGTTGCTTGATATTCAAGAGCCCATTTTAAACTTGCATTTGAGAGTCTATTACCATTCTGCTTTTATCAGCCATTGCTGATGCGATCACTTATAAAGTGTTTCTGATACTATAAAAGCCAGACTTGTGCTATGGTGATTGTGTTAAGTACTGTACTTTGCAAATAGGTAGGGGTTCTATTCTTACTACAGTCAACAAGCACTATGATGACAATTTTAGAACAATATGTTAGTCCACAGCTACATTATACCCTACTCCAAATATTTCATTGCAGCATACAGTGATTATGCCATCCTGTATAACACTGTGACAGTACTCAAGACAAACTTGTGCTGTAGCAATAACATTAATTACTGCGTTGCAAGCTACTTTACTTACCTATGTAGGGGTTCTAATCTGACAGCAGGCAACTTGCACGTCTATGCATACACCTTTCAATTTTGAGACAATTTTACACAGGGATATAACTCCACATCCATGTTCTACACGCTTCCCTACATGTTCTCATCAGCATACAAAAATGCTATCATACTCCATAAAGTGGAATGTGACAGTGTTACACTTAAACATATATGGTGTTGCTACAGTAACATTACATGGCATTCATCTTCTATACATATCAGGCCCAGTTTACTGTTGTGTGTGTGTTTGCTGGCACATTATGGTCATTGTACAATCTTTGGAATCACTCTTCATTTCACTACCACTTGAAGAACCTTTCACATAGTACCATACATCCACAATTCTTCTTTTTCCTCTGGACACATGACATCCTTCCAGCAGGAGAGTGGAGGATGACCTCATGTCAGATATGCAGACACACATCATGAAGTACCGTCCTTACATTAGCCTCTGTAAGGCATGTCCAGAATACTGCATTTGTGATTGATAATTCTGTCATGGTGTGGTGCACATGTCCTATATGGCCAGTGGCCAGATGTAATGCAATCCAACAAATATACACATGCACACAATAGTCCTACTATCATCCATCATATAAATATAGGGACTTTATTTATATGGTATAATAATGGCTAGGATTTTATGCGATGTTGGCCATTAGCCTAATAATGTCCTGTGACCCTATGAACAGTTGATATATCAATGTTGCTGTCATTGACATGTGCTATATTGCTATGCTGATGTACTTTATGGCTGCAAGACAATCTTGCAATCTGCTATGTGAGTATATTGATGGATATTGCTGCCATTATAAATACTCCTTCTATAACAGCTATAGTAATATGCCTTCTGAGATCTGTTGATATGGTATGTTACACTTTTATGTATATTATTGGCATATTAGGACATGTGTTGTAGTGGAGCAGATCAACCTTCTACACAGTTCACATTCCACCATCTCAGTGACACTTGCAGTATGACACAGGTGTACATGTGTCTAAATGCCATCATTAAACATTCTGTGACAGACATCAATATAAAATCATGCTGATTACCTGGTCACATAAGTTTTGCCTCATACACATGTATCACATGTTTTGATGCAATTGCAACATTGTGGAATTCATTGTATGCAGCTGTGTTACTATACCCAAGGATTACTGAAGTGGTCAGTAGCACCATTTTGCGACTATTAGCATTTGTGTCAGAAAATGTTCTGCATGAGCCACAAGCAACTGATCTGTAATGTGTCATGATATGACATCATGCCACTCAAACACAGCTTGCCCATGAAACACGTATAGGCATATATTGTGCAAGTGATGTAAGTATGTGATATTGGTACAGTTGTATGACTGTGTGCATAGCAAAAGTGTGTGTAATGTGATGAATGAACAAGGTTGTGTTTGGATGTCTTTTCACAAAGTATTTATTCCAATATAAATGAAATGTTAAGTGGAATGCACAGCTAAGCACAGGAATTGTGTGTAGATGCCACCCAACGTACCCAACCAGAGGTAATAGACAATCTCCTAGCTGACAGTTTGTCTCACATGTCACCAACCATCTTCACTGGTCATCAGCCAAAGTATACATGCAAACATTACTCAGTTTTTTTCTAAGGAGGGCAACTCATCTGTGCACTCTCATATGGCTAGTAACTCAGAATTGATGGGCCATGACAACATCAATGTTAAGACTACATTATGTCTGTTACATCTGTTTGCTGTCTTCAAGAAGGTTATAAGGCCATGCATGATGACAACACTGTCATTCTGCATAACTTGACCAGACCAAAGCATTTGGCACAAATCCAAAGTCAGGTATTACACGGACAATGTCTCAAGTGGCCTTAAACACCTACGTCACCAAGTGGGTAGACAACTAGACCTTGTACATGACAGAGAAATATGTTGCAGTGTGTGGTTACTTCTATCTAGAGTCCAGTGATCAGGTCTATACCTCAGTGTTCTGTGCTAGGCCCTTTCCTGTCCATTATTTAAGTCTCAGACATCAAAACTGACTTTCACATCCTTTTTCCAACCAGCTTTGTGGAGGACAGCAGATTGTGGACAATCACTGAATCCAAGTGTGCTATTGGTATAATACAGACAGTATCAACACACACAAAGGATTGCTGCCATAGCCATGGGGATACACTAGATGAAGAAAAGTCATGAGGGGATTAGTCCCATTATAAAAAGAAATACACAAGATAATTACAATATAGACACCACACCCCTATGAGCACACCAAGTGGTATGTCACCTGAGTACTCAGGTAGATGGTATGCAGAACGTCCACTAGCAAATGCCCACAGTGGTGACCATGCTCTTGTATGTAGCACAACTCCTGAGTTAATGCAGGACATCCACATCAAAGCGCATTATAGTTCATTGTTCTCAGCCCTCATCACACCAATAATTGAGTACAATGTACCCTTTTGCATGTAACTCCCAGCACATCTTCCAAGGATGAGTTACTCAAGTGTACCAATTTTGCCACAGTGAGCTCCCACACATTGTATTGACCATACCTAAGTATTATTTTTGGTGCATAAACATTAGGGTATGATGATGCAGAAACCCATTTCAAGCTGTTATACAATATGTATGTATTACATGTATTCCTGTGATGCACACAGTAAATACATAGCTGATGGACAACATTGATGGCATGGATCAGTTTCGTGAAAGTGTGGATTGTGGTATATATCTGACATGCACGCCTGTCAACTCACCAGGATTGCTCTTAATTTCAAATACAGGTGTAACAGTGTTCCTCCTAACACCTCCAGCAGATGTCAAATTTTGAGGGAGGTGTGCTTGATTCCCTTCATAGATTGCTGACAAATCATAATAGTTGTACAATTGTGTTCTTGCAGAACCATCTATGATCACTCAGAATCACATATGTTATGTCAAAGACATGGGATTACTGGTGGTATTATTCTGATATTGTCCATCATTATGCGTGGTTATGTCTACTGTTGTCCATGAGCTTGTTACTATGTATCCCACTTGGGTGAAACCTATGTTGACATTACATTCATACTTCAGGCAACTCTTTTTGCACAGCTTTACAATGTACACCTAACCCCTACTGTATATGCAATCACTGATATATGTCCTGTCCATTGTTCATGTCAGGATGCTTATATTACAAAGAAGCTTAGCCATTGATATGTCACTTTGTGTGACAGTTGCATAATATACAATAACTGTGCTGTCTGTACTGTATCATGGTGATATGTGATTAGTGTTCATGCTATAACTGTCTTCATTGACATGCCCTCATCTACTGTACATTGCCATGTTTCACCTGTCCTCTTCCCCTGTGTTCATTCCTACAATTCATCTGTGTGTCCTTTTTTAATACAAACACTTCTCCTGACTATTTATTTATAATGCAGTCTATGTACCCTTACTGATCATTTACACAAGACGTTTATTCAGTATGCCTAAAACAGGTCTCTACAATACTCTGCACTGCATACACTTTCATTTAATTGGAACTGTATATACACACAGATATATATATATATATATATATATAAAAAAAAAATATATATATATATATATATATATATATATATAAAAATATATATATATATATATATATATATATATATATATGTGTGTGTGTATGTATTACTGTATTAATAACCCTGGTAGCCATTGTGGCTTTCCGTGCAATCTCGCAGACCTAGTTTTTCCATAGGCAAACAGGCTTACATGTCTGCAGGTGTTCATGCTGGTTTAAACAGTTTCGTGGCTGGCAACACTGTTGCTGGACATGGAACTATGTTTGTTTACATTTAAACATGGTATGTTGCATGCATATGCAATTAGCACTGCTGCTGACTGCACAAACATGTAAACTCTGTGTAGACTTAGCACAGAGTCTACATGGAGTTTATTGAATCCCCATGATATGCCCATTTTTAGTACTGTTTAGACTTAGGGCCAGATTCAGGAAGCCTCCGTGTAAGAGTTATAACTCTTACACGGAGGCTGCAGTTAAACTGTGTGATGTCAGCATGTCATGCATATGCATGAGGTGCATGAGGCATGCTGAATCACACTAGTAACTCTTACACGGTCCGTGTAAGAGAGTAGGGGGCGTGTCTGTAGGCTAAGCTCTGCAAGTGGACACGCCCCCGGAAGACTAGAATGGCTGAAAGTAAACAGCCACGAGAAAGGCCATGAAAATGTGAATAAACACACTATACAACACATGCCCCGACTGGCCATCAGTGTATAAAGTGAAGAGATGACATAAAAGTGAATTAAAACCTTTTTTTTGTTAAACCCCGTAAATGTTTGCTACTGTGTGCTGGTGTGCTACTAGCGCAATCACAGTTAGCAGTCAGTGGAAAAGGATATAAGAACTAAATATGCAAAGTAAGCCAAGAAATAATAGCTTAGCGGTAGAGTAGCCGCGCTAAGAGTAGGCAGGCAGGGTTCGAGCCCCTACAACAACCTTTTTTTTTTTTGTAAATAAGCACTAAAAAGCCCCCTGACAGTATTGTACAAATGTAAATGTATTCCCTTTGTAAAATGGAATGAAATAGAGCATTTTGAAGTAACATAAGAATAAAAATAGTCAGAAATGTACTGATAGCTAAGCTGCCGTGAGACAGAGTGCCCGTAGCTGAGTAGTGTTTAAAAGCTGCAAACTGCGCGTGCCGTTGCCAAGCAGCGGGTAAACAGGCTGAAACTGTGTGCAATTAGCTGGACATGTGTGTCGCTAGCCAATTAAGATATATCCCAGCGCACACCGTTTGCGCCGCCCCACAGGCTAACTGCCAGTGCGCATGCTACCTCCACGCAAAACGAGCGCAGAACAGGTTTAAAGTGCTTAAAAGTGCTTTTGGCATGTTTGATTGACAGGTCCTCAACTCATTTCTGTCAGGAAAAGCAAAAATCAGTCGCCAGATTCAAACCCAGGATACCATGCACTACAGTCAAGGAACTAAACCACCAGGCCATGACAGCAATACCTAGAAATGCAGAAATAGCATATATATGGGATAAAACCCAGAATGGAGCATGAGAAAGCATTTTCAGTGAAGTAGATACAATTCCAAAACGGCCAATCAGAGAAATGTGCGGGAAAAGTGGCATATATAAGCCCCATAGGCGGGAATACACAGCATAACTGATTGTAGAACAGACTTGCAGTCAGCATGAGTGGAGTAGGTGAGGGACGTTGCTTTCGAGCACAGCGTTAGGCGTTGAGGAGTCCAGATACATGGTCTGGCTCCTTGTCCATAATCACGAGGCCCAACTCATGCAGGGCCAGGTCTCATGGGGATTATATAGGGCAGAGGCGTGGGACCAGTTGGCTCGTGATCTGACCAGTGCTACTGGCATTCCACGCACTGGTGAGCAGGTCCGTCACCACCATGCGGACTTGAAGAGACGCAAGCAGGACCAATTGAACCGTTGGATCCAGGAGGCCCGCAAATGCCCAACGCCCACTACTGAGTAAGTCACATTTTACCCATGTATGTAAGGATTTCAACCAGCTGATACCATGGAGATGTGTAGTCCAATATTATTCCCTTTGTATTACAGCTGCAGGTGTCCGCTCTGCGAATGTCGAGATGCACGCCAGAAGGCTGGTGCGGCTGCGCCACCATGCAGGTTAGTAACCCCACCCAGTACTTGTAAATAAATATTATTATGTACCATGTATCAGAACAGTGCAGTGTATTGATTAAAAGTAATATAATGTGCAAGCAGGAATTGAAAGTCTGCAGGTATGGCTGCAACAAGTTCATCAGTATGCAAGTGTAACTGGAAATATAATTGATAGAATTAAACAGTGCTGTAATACAGATGTCCCATCATTAATTAAATATACTGTAACCTGCAGTAGTCTCAAGAGTACAGCTTCACAATCTGAGGTAGTCACATGTGAGATATATCCCCTGTTCAAATGCTGAATCATGACAGAAGTGAGGCTGTTGGAAAGTGTTTGAATCACCACAGGTCTAATATGTGAACAAAGCCTAGAAGTACCAACCTGAACTGTGAAGTTGCAGAATGTGTGAGAGTGACAGAAAGGCTCATGTATGAATAAATAAAGTAGTAATAACCCCTGAATATATAAGCCTCAGTGTGTTTTACAGAACTAAATGCATGTGGGAAGTACAAATTAACATCCCAAACTGATTTCAGTGTGTCTGAATCTGAATGTCTAGCTCAAAATCTGTATATGGTGATAACAGTAAACAATTTGCAGATAGAATGAATGATTATCTGACAGACTAAACAGCCATAGTTGTCCCCTGTCCTGTCATCAAAGTGTAGCAGGATGATGTATCTGATCAAATTCAAAATAAGTAGGATAGTGATGTATGTGTAACAGGTGTAGCATGACAGTCAAATAAAGATTATTTTGAAACATCAGCCTCAACTTAATTGTGTATCTATGATAAATGTGAATCAATGTTTAACATATGAATGTGTCATCACTTTCTATCCCCACCCAACCCTGTAATTCCATATAACAACATCCACTAAATAATGGTATGTGAACATTTCATTAATCATGGACATTTGTCCGTTCTAAACATATATGCATGTCTGTTCGTGCATGTGCCCTGTTCATACCTGCAAATACGATGGCCTGTTGCCATTAATCAACCCTGCATGTCGTTTGACTGTGTTTTGCTGTTCAAATAATGCATGTGATATTGATATGCCCCTTGTTCAATGGTGTTCATATCTGGGTGTTTGTTTGATGGGAATACCAATGCATGCTGTTACAACTAATCTGAATGGAATAAAATGCCACTAACCCAAACTAACATAACTACTCACAAACCTAGAACGCTTGGGAAGGCAGGTCCCAGCGGACCCACCTCTCCCACCTCAGCTGGCGACTGCACCTGGCACTAGTGCCCAGGCGGACCCCCTCCGGTGGCCCTGTGCCACCTTCGGGTGGAAGCGCTGCAGGGGATGGGGCCCGTCCCCCTCTGCAAGTGTGGCCGGAGGGTTCGGCCCACTCACCCTCAGGTGTCCGGTTTGTGGTGCGTAGGGAGATCCAAGACACTGTTCTTGGACCCCACGCCAGCTCGAGGCTCGTGTGGCACAGCTAACGGCCCCGGCTGTTGCCCCTACACAGCCCCAGCACAGCCCGTCCTGGGCTGTGAAGGAACAGTGGCAACTGCCTATGGGTGGGGATATCAGTTCCACTGTTGCCATCTGTGGGCTCGTGCATCTCGGATATCCCAACCTCCATCCCTGTCAATTGTGTAACCCCCCCACGTGTGTCATACACCGTCCCTGTATGCGTCTTGTCTGTCTTGTCTGTTAACCTACCCAACCTACCTCCCCAGCTTTACCGACTTCCTTCACCTGTCATACCACTCTCACCTGTAAAAAAAAAAGGGCACTCTGTCCCACAAAAAAATTACGCCCCATACATAGCTGTCCATGTCAGACATGTCCGCTGGACATCTAAACTGTTAATTACAATTGGCTGTACAACAAATATTAATGTTGTCCTGACACCTCTCTCAGAGGTGGAAGGTTTCAAATGTCTCACCAAAATACATAGAAATATACAGCTGTTGCTGCAAAGACATGGGCATCTATGGGCCTTACCTACACCCTTCCTGCAAATCCCACGCTTCTTTCCCTACTGTCTTACCCTCTTTGTGACCCCTTTTCACCACTTTCCTGTCACCCCTTTTGTTTTCTTTCAAAGAAAATAGCTGGTGTGCTTGTGTTAGCGGAGCTCACCGCCAGTGTGCATCGTGAGCTCAGCAACGAGCAGACCTGGTTTAGTGCTTAAAAGTGCCTTTATGGCACTTTGATTGACAGGTCCTGTACTCAGTTCGAAAGTTTGCTAAGAAAAATAAATTCCCACTGTCAGTCTCGAACCCAGGACCTTGGCAACATTAGTCCGTATGACCTACCACTAAGCCATGCCTGCTTTACAAGAACACACTGCTAAAATAAATATAACATGTAATAGTAGGAATCAGTATAAAGGTAATATAGGAGATGTACTATCCAAAGCATGTTTGGTAGAGTTTTAATGGCCAAATTACTGGATTCCCATACTAGTTCAGTGTGAGCAGAAACAGCACTGCTACCTGTTAGCTTGTACATAATAATGTAAGGTAATGTACATATGTGAAGGTATGTATATCTACACATACATATATATAAATATATATTAATACATATGAAATATAATTGTAGGTCTCAGTAGCCATACACACTCACTACAGGAAAAAGTTAACATAATTGCTGCAACCTGAATCTGCAACACAGCCTGACCCCTGTGTGACCTACTTACCCTTCTAACTGCTTACAGGTGGCCTCAACACTTTGATTGACAGGTCCTGTACTCAGTTTGAAAGTTTGCAAAGTAAAAAATTCCCACTGTCAGTCTTGAAACCAGGACCTAGGTAACATTAGTCTGTTTGACCTACCACTAAGCCATGCCTGCTGTGGAAAAGCACACTGCTAAAATAAATATAACATGTAATAGTAGGAATCAGTATAAAGGCAATATAGGAGATGTACTATCCAAAGCATGTTTGGTAGAGTTTTAATGGCCAAATTACTGGATTCCCATACTAGTTCAGTGTGAGCAGAAACAGCCCTGCTACCTGTTAGCTTGTACATAATAATGTAAGGTAATGTACATATGTGAAGGTATGTATATCAACACATACATATATATAAATATATATTAATACATATGAAATATAATCGTAGGTCTCAGTAGCCATACACACTCACTACAGGAAACAGTGAAGATATATGCAGCAACCAGAATCTGCAACACAGCCTGGCTCCTGTGAGACCTACTAAGCCCTTTAACTGCTTAAAGGTGCCTCTAGCACTGTGATTGATAGGCCCTATACTCAACTCAAAAGCAGAATATGAGCATACTAGTAGGCCCTACCACAAGACCATTGTAACACTAGTCTGTATGACCTACCACTAAGCCATGACTCTCATACAGGAATATAGTGCTAAATAAGTGGAACATGTAATAGTAGGAATGAAGATAAAGGCAATATAGTATGTCTACTACCCAAAGCATGTCAGGCAGACTTTTATAGTCCCAATTACTGGATTCCCATACTAGAGTAGTGTTAATGGAAACAGCCCTGCTAATTGTTAGCTTGTACCCAATAATGTCAGCTAATGTACATATATGAAAGTATGTATATGTGCACAGATATATATATATATATATTCATATAGCAATACATATGACATATAGTTGTAGGTGTCAGTATGCATACACACTCACTACAGGGAACAGGCAAGATAAATGCAGCAACCTGAATCTACAACACAGCATGAAGCATGGGAGATGTACTAACCTTCACACTCACAGAACACTGTCAACAGCATACCAGCATGGTCCATGCCCTACAATCTGAAAGGGCAACGCCTATCTCACATACCCTTTTATAGCAGTGTCCTGAAATCACAGTGAGACATGCAATTAGTACACACCCAGCTGCTTGCAATTAGCAAATGCTGCCTTACAATTGGTGCAGAGGCCATCACATGGATCTATGCAGATACCTACAAAAGTATTCAGTACCCACACTCCACTCATGCAATACAGTCATTGCACTAACCGAATGAGAAAGAGAGAGAGAGAGACAGACAGAGAGAGAAAACAAAATATACTGACAGCCAGCAGCAAAACAGCAGCAGCAGCAGCAGCAACAGCAGCAAAATACAAGCAGCACGACTGACTCACCAAAAGCTGCCACAAACACAGGTAATGCAAAGTAGCAGGTTAATCCTGTGTATACTGTGACACCTCCAAATGTATCATAGTTCACTATCAATAGGTATGTCCATGAGATAGGTTGTGTGTAGATAGTCATGAAATATAAACATATGTAATATTGTTGTACATGTGGGCCATAACTAACACTTCCATAGCTTAGAACACAAGGCCAGTTGTGCATATGATGCAGTAGTTCCCAGGGTCAGTAGAGGTTCCTCCTCATTGGTGTGGGACCACTGTGTATGTATGGCACTGTTCAGGTACATATCCTGTAGTATGGCCATGGATTAATATCAGTCTGTCATGTGGTGCTATGTCCTCCAGGGGTGAATGTAGCACACATCCAGGGATACCATTCCGTAACAGTGATGATATGTGTTCTGCAATGATGAGGGTGGCTCTCACCTGGACATGTGAGAGGATAGGGAGGTTACAGTCATCTGGGATAACTAATAACACGTGTGTAGGACAATGGGGGTACCTGCACCTAAACTGTCTGCAAAATTGTTGGCAATATCTGTGCATTTGGTGAATGTGAAGCATCTTAACACTGCAGACAACAGATGCCTTCCGTCATGTGAATCTGCCCTGTGCTGCAGTAGCCTCCTACTATTGTTATACAATATGCCTGTATCTGTAGTCCACTGGACAGGATTAATAAGTGGTGTGCAGTTGTTCTGGGTTAGATAACTGTGTGCACAGTACATGCAGTATGTGGGATGTCTGTGGTAAGCATATGCAAATGTGCTGGCGGTGTGTGTTGTGGCTTCCACTGGCCCAGTGGGCTGCATGGATAACATCACTGTCATAACTACTGAATAACTGTGTAATTACATGCATACATAGCAAGGTAGTGTATTGTGCTTGTGGTGTTGTTCAGATATGTATATCCAGGCTGAGTAATTTGTGTCCACATCACAGGGTTGGATGGCAGCACACATCCAGTATGTATGGATGAACACCCAGAATGTGTCACACGTGTCACCTGTGCAGACGATCTGGCCATTACCTGTGCATCCCCACAACACACACACATGCAACATATGGCAGAAGTACTATAGCAGTACACACATGTTCATAGGTTCATACTAGGCTATCTGCCTGAGGGCATTTACAAGACTAGCCCATAGTTTTGTGGCTTACGCCACCCCTTTAGTATGGGGAACCATACCCATTATTTTGCTGTGCCTCTGTCGAGCAGTGACACTGAGGTAATCCCTGGGGTATATCTGCGATCTCCCATCCATTGGTCAAGATTTCTCTTGAACAAGGCCATCGAGGTGCTCTGCCTCACATATACCGTGATTTTGTTCCACAGCATAGGTAGTCTTTGGTTGATGAATCTATCCCTCCAGCATGTCCTATTAATAGCCGTGTCTAGGTTTAAGTCTCCTGGCCTTGTGGCTCTGATGGATCTAGATTTTTTTAGGTGAAGCATATTCATCAAATCTGGGTCTGACATGGCCTTGTATGTTGGGCAAAGGTCACCTCTGAGCAAGCGGTAAGCGACTGAATACAACATACATGGACATGCTGGAGGGGCAAATTCCTAACTGAGAGGCTCCCTTTACTCTGTAATGAGCTCAAACAGTTGAGAATGAACAGTTCATAGGTTCATACTAGGCTATTTGCCCTAGGGCATTGGTAAGCCTAGTAGAATGTGTTTGTCTTTTGCCACCCAATCACAAGTTATGCTGCTATGCCCTTGTCCGACTTTAGTATACTATGCCTCTGTCTAACAGTGACATAGAAGTGATACCTGGGGTACAACTATGATCTCCATCCACTCATCCAGATTCCTATGGAAGAGAGTCAATGAGGGACTCTGCCTAACCAGTAGTGTGAGCTCATTACAGAGTGAAGGGAGCCTCTCGGTTAGAATATGCCCTCCAGCATGTCCATGTATGTCAGTGCTGAGGTCCAGCTCTCCTGAGCATGTGGCTGTATGGGACTCTGATTGCCTGAGGTACATCACGTTCATTACTGCTAGGTAGGACATGGCTGTATATGGCATGCACAGATTGCCCCTGAACAGGCAGTATGCCACTGAGTCCAGCTGGATTCACTTTACCTGGGCAGCATATGACATCTGTGTGAGCCATTGCATCCCCTTGATGATGTACTGTTGTCCTGTACCAGTTGCTGTAGGTGTCTGGTTAGGTACATCCCAAAAGGTGCATTGTATGCAATTATAGGCCTGATGATGGATGAGTACAGAGGCACAATGACCTCCCCTGCCATACATGTGAATCAGTCATGATTAGCTGGGCTATATAACATGTCTGTCAATCCACGTTGCCCATGTGGTAGACAAATGACAGACTGCTACCATGTTTCTTCCCCAGGTCCCCAACTACGTCTACTGTACTCAATGGCCTAACACCTATGTTGTACTGTGCCACCAATGTGGAGGCGTGGGAATCTGCATTGAATACTGATACTCCCCCTCCCTTGTTCAAGTGTTGTGACCGACAAGAATGGTAACAGCTATAACGTGGTAGTACTGGTGTGCTCCTGTGAAACCTGAAACAGGTTCATGTTACTGCACAGATATCGATGTCCAGAATGCTAGGTAGGGTTTTGGGTGCGTGCATCCTTGGGTCTAGATGTCCAGTGTTGAGTAGCATCACTCTTACTTCCTCATCCTTTGTGATACAAATGGATGTGGGTTTGCCTTATGAGCCTTGCCTAATACAGGCACAATGGGTGTAGCAGGAGGCTCCGCCAAATGTCAATAGGACTGTGGTGACAGGTGCAAGCTGTCCCTAGCAAAGCATACCACCCCAAGATGGCAGGGATTGGCACACCTGTGAATGACACCAGTATGTCAGTCAATTGTTGGAAGGGATAATTGTGCCTTGATATTGTGGCATTGTCCTAGGTGAGGGTAGGATGCTACTCAAGGTCAGGGTCAAACTGTCCCGGGCTACGTGCTCAGAGAGCTCTGTAATGTCTCATGTCATGTAGTCCAGGGAGGAATGTGTCAGGCCATTCACAGCAGCATGGACATTGACTGAGTCATACCTGTACCTGCCTTGGGGTTACCTGACTGTTTGTGTTATGTGGCAGGTCATAGTGCCTGACAGGCTGCACACCGTGACCCTCACCTCGTTAAGCCTGGTGAACGTGATGTGAGTGTGCCTGATCATAGAGGCACCTAGTACAGGTGTATGAGGTGTGTTGTTAACTGTTAATGGCTGTGAGTGTTCAGCACATTGGCTTTGTGTGATATGTGTTGCACATGTTCGTTCATGTGGTAGTGGTTGCCTGGATGTCTGCATAGGAGGTCTCTGCTGCATAGGCAGAGCTGTGGTCTGAGCCTACAAGTATGATCATGTGTGATCATGTGTTAGGTCCGCTGTTGTGTTAGGTCTACGTGAGACTGGAAGTGTAGTGAGTGATCCCCTTTGCCACGTGACTGGTTATGGCGGTATTGAGTAGACAGAGCCTAGCCTCCAGTCTGGTATATGGTTGCATCACTCACATGAGTTTGAATTTGTCGTTAGGAGGAGGGTTGTCTGTATACATGCATCTGTTCAAACATTGTCTCTGGAGTACCACACTCACCAGCTGGACTGGGGGGGGAACTGACAACTGACCTCTGGACATGCTAGAATACTATTGTGAACTCTGTAATCACTAATGATTGAAAACAAGGTCCAGTGGGGAGTGAGGGTGTACTGACATTACCTACAACTGCTGACTGATATAAAAGCGTCAGTGAGCAAATGCCAGGTAACCTAAGTGCAATGTGTCACAATGAAGTAAATGCAACAATGACAAGCAGTCACTTGCTGTCATGTGTAACATGGAAGTACGTACAGTAAGCAATGCAGATAACAGTAGTGAGTCACAGATGTGTTTCAAAGATGTGTACTATGTGGAAGTAGCATACCAGTGAAATAACAAGCTAACAGACAACAAGCATATAAACAAAGGTAGATGCAGGAGGCCTGGATGTAGTGTTTGCTACAACAAACAAGGTGTAGCAATGTCAGTAAGATACAGCTCAGATATGCATGCACTATAAACCTGATACCAGATGTCCCCAGCTATGAATGGCAGAGTACAGCCTATTGTCACACATGAGTGCAGACCACAAACCTCGTTAATGTTAAATAACTGGCCTAAAGGACAACTGCCCATACCAGAAGTAATACACTTGTACACTGGGCCCACAATCAGCAGTTCCCAACCTCAATGGATGAAAGATATGTGTCCTGCCACCACAGTGCTTGCCACCAACCTCCCTAATGTAAAACAACTGGTCTGAAGGCCAAGTACTTAGTACAAATGACATAGAATGATAGCTACACTGTAATCAGGTTTTAACCAATCAGTAATAAGTAGAAGTTAACACTCCCTGTATAGAATGTGTACCATGTATTGTTGAGATACTATGCTGATAACCTGTTTGTGTACCTTTCCAGATAGACATGGCACCTAAGAGAAATCCTGCGTATTCTGCTGCAGAGGATGACGTGATCCACCAGAGCCTGGTGCGTGACTATGCCATCCTGTTCTCACGCACCACCCAGAACCAGCAGGAGAGGTCTGCACTGTGGCAAAGCCTTGTTAGCAGGATAAATGATGTTGGCATGCATGATAGGACATATGAGCAGGTGAGACATCACTGCAGTGATTTGATAAGAAATGTCCGCCAGCGTGCTGCAGATATCCGCAGGCAACAGGCTGCCACAGGTGGGGGGGTGGCCACATCCCCCCACACCAGACAGGAGGGGCTACTGTTAAGTGTTGTGGATCCAGCCCCAGAACAACATCAACCATCATGCATCATGATGGAGGTTGGATCCACACATCAGCAAGACAGCGGCGTGCAGGTAAGATGCCATATTCATTTATTGTTATTACTTTTACATTTGTTGACCCATATAGTCTAGCTGGATATGAGTTCATTTTCAGTAGAGGCATGTGGAGAAAAGCTCCACACATAACGTAATAAAGGCAGACAGACAAGTTGTCAATACAGACAGCCAACATAATAGAATTGTACACCAGCCTGTTAATTAAATAAACATACATGTAAGGAAGTCAAACAGTTTATAGTCATACACAATGTACCGTTGGTTTCAAAGCAATCCTACCTAAAGCATAATGGTTATGCAATAAGGCAAAAGCCATATACATAATAGTTAGGGCTCAGAAGGGTAGAGAAGTAGAAGGAGTATGACAGATACAATGATATGGAAGAGGCAGGAGTCAAGAAGGGAAGTGAGGAAAAGAAGGAAGACAGTCAAGAGGAGGTGGGAGGGATGGGAGAAGTAGGTCAGAGCATAGAAGGACATCAAGGTGAAAGAAACAGGGTAGAAGCTAGTTTCTATGCACAATGAGGGGTTAAAGGTGAAGAGAGCATAGGGAGAGGGACATTAGCCTGGACTCCAAGAAGAACAAAGCCAGTGGTTTTGGAAGTACAATTTGAGTTGACGTTTGAAGAGAGGTAAGGGTGAGATTAGAGTTAACTCCTGGTATGTACATATGACTGTTCTGTGCGCTGTTACTTCATGCACGCATAAGGTGTGCATGTGGTATGTATCTGTCATCATGATATATATACAGACATGATGTGCAGCTGATGTGTATAAGGGAACTAGTGTACTACTGTACTGTATCATGTGCAAAACAAATGGCACACATGTGCCCACTGACATTACTCTCTTCACACTTCCAGGTCCCTCCCATGTATCACCGAGGCAGGCCATACATGCTGGTGAGTCTTTTAACAGTATCTGTAAAACAATTTATAAAACTAGGAAGAGTAGTGTAACTCTGTAGTAGACATGCTGGTGACTGTGTCCACAATAACTGTAATTGACAGGTAGTAAATTGAGTAGTGTAACACGGTATTGATGTGTGTGTTTACTGTGGGTGTGCATGTGTGCAAGTGTGCCTGTGCCCAAGTGTGCATGTGTGTTAGTGTCCATGAGTGCATGTGTCCATTTCTGAATGTGTGCATTAGTATTGAAGTTCATCTCTTTCAAATATGTATTGAGACTGTAATCTGTGTTCCATGTTTTCCTCCGTAGGTTCTGGTGCTGCTCTGGTGACCTGCAGCAGGGAACCTGAATCTTGTGCCCCAGGTACTGATGATGATGAAATGTCTGTAATGGTGCAGGAAGGTGTGTCTGGGTCCGCCATTGGTCAGCCAATTGACAGTACACAGCTTTCAACCCCGTCAATGCGCACAGTCATCCTGCCGTTACATCCTTTATCACCATTGTCCCTAGGTGATGGACAGTCAGCAGTGGGCATAGATCAGGGTAATGTGGTACCTGTGGCACATGCATCCTCACACAGCAGCCATGTGCAGAGGCCTCGAATGGTACCACGCAGACAGTCACCCATGGGTTCTCGGGGGGGCATCCGTGGCCATACTGCCTCTGGCCGACGTGCCCAGGGAGGTATGTCAACCTCCACTATGTTTAGAACTGTCATGCAGGCACAGGCACGTATGGAAAGGTACACCAGACAGGGTCTGAGGGAGCTGAGAGCATGTCGCATAGCCATGACAGACGGCATGCATGATGTTGCGAATGCTATCCGTAACTTCACAGATGTCGTTGACAGACGTTGTGGGGGCATACAACAGCTGCTCCACAACCAGATGTCCATGGGCCAGGGCGATGGTGTGCGTTTGCGGCGCCGACGTGGCCGTATGCCAGCAAGAGCACCAGCTGGCAGTGGCCGCGGGCGACAACGGGCCCACTCGCGCCTCAAGTGCCAGCACCAGCCCCAGCAATGCTGGGTCTGTGCTGTCATCCAGACGCCCCAGGAGACCACGTGCACGTGGCTCTGGACAGTCCCAACAGGGAACTGTGTCCAGTCAACACACCCCTGCTTCCGATGACAGTACCCAGTCTGGGTTAGTACCGATACGCCCGTAGCACCCCTGCCAGGCACAGGTACCGTGTCCGTGCCCACAGACACTGATTTGGATGACTTGACAGGTGCAGTCTGTGGCTGTCCACAAAACCCTGTACTTGGCAGCCATTATGTGGGACTGTGTGCGTGCTTACACACATGCAGAAACCTAACACCTAGGGCAAACACATACACACACACACTGCACCAACAACGGTCCACCCTGTACTGCTGCCCCTCACAAACACACATACACACACATGTCAATTGGTGTTACCAGTGGCCGGCTTGGGCATATCTAACCCACACCCTGTGCATATGATGACACTGTGCCACCTCCTGCATACTACAACATCGGTGCAGGTAAAGGTAAACACGTTGCTGATGCACAGGGTGACTACATAGATGTGTATAAGTAGTAACATGTTGGTAACTGTTGTGTGTTGCAGTATAAATGTGTGTATATCCCATCAGTCCTGCTGCAGTAACTGTATGAATGTCCTCAATTGTTATCTGCACCCATACTACTTAACAAAGTGTACCTGCTGCACACCATCACATGCTAACATTGACTATGGCAATGTGCATCTTGTGCTGTTATGTAGATTCAGCTACATGTATCTGTTCTGTCACACATGCATTTATACACACCCTGCTACCCACACACATGCACACGCCACCTGCCATTCCCATTATTTATCACCCTACATGAGTAGCTGTTGATACATGACAGGTACACATTTCAGAAGTGCACTATGTTGTTTACTACTGGCATCCCCTTCTCTACCTGTACTCACAGGGTGCAGGCAACCTCATCATTTGAAGATGTAATGTGCATCAGGTACTGTAGTACCCTGATTGCCACAGCAAACATGCTTCCCATACGGAAATGCACACACAGACACATCCCACATCCACACACTTGCCACATTCAGGCTTCAGAACACTATCTAGGTATATTCGGTACATGTGCATGTTCAAGTAGCATGTAACACTATACTGAGTACTGGCACTTAGTTGTCTGTTGTCATGTTGTCTGTATAGAATAAAAGAATTGTTTTATTATCCTACTCCGATTTGTGGACATTACTTGAACAAGTGTTACCTTACATGTGTTATCAGTACCAACACCTTCTGTTTTGTAGTTTTGTTTGTATAGGGTGCTATCAACATCACTGCTTGTTAAGGGTAATGACCACCCTGCAGTGCATAGCCCCATGTGGCAAAAGCCACATCCCACCCCATCATTGTGCACACACACTAACCCCACCAACAGTAAAACACATACTTTCCATTTGCAAGATTCAAACCCACACCTAACTGTGCAATGACAGTAGAAACAGACACATTAGCAGAGTGTGCTATTTGCAGTAGTTGGAGAAACCTTTACTAATGCTGTACTTAGAGGGTGCTGACATCATCTGTGTGTAGGAGGAGGGATGTGCACCCTGTAGTGTGTTCTCCCAGTTGGCAAAAGGCAGTTAACCCTCCCAGCATAGTGCACACACATAAACCACACTCATACATTCCCTTTGCAGGATTCAAACCCCCACCTAACTACGTTATGACACTGAAGAAAGACACATTAGCAGAGCGCACTATGCAAATTACTGGAGGACTTTACTACAGGTGATATAGTTATACAGTCCTGACATCATCACTATTTCAAAGGGGATCTGCATCCTGTATGATACTGTCACGGTTGCTAATAGGGACATTTCCCACACACACACATCGATGTGTTGGAGGTTTGCATATGTGGGGATCCAGAACACCAGTGTGATTAGTATATGGTTTGATTGCAACAATGAGGATATACTCCCAGTGGTGATTAGTTTTTACTCATGTTTGTAAAGATCAGCTCTAGTATATCTGCCCCTCTTGTGGGAAGGTTGGTTACCTGTTCCATAGCCAAAGAATGTCTGATCAATGGGAATCTTAGAGCTTGGGTATTGTGGCCTGTGTAATGTACACAGTCTATGTTTGGGTAGCTGGCATCACCCAGTATGATGGTGTTTGCAGAGTAATCTAAACTCTCCTGTGTCAGCATGAAGGCTGTGTGGGAGACCTGAGTTTGAGAGGGTGCTGTAAGAGCTCCTCTGTGTCTCTTTCCATGTGGTCCAGGGAGGTACGTCCCAACAGGTAGCTGACTGTGACCCTCGCCTTGCTCTGTCTGGAGGGCGTCACGTCTGTCAACAGCTCATGTCAAGCAAGTGCACACCCCTCATAAATGATGTGGAAGCCTTCAAAGGCCCAAGGCCTGTTGAAAATATGGACCAGACTGCAGATACCTGTATAGAGGCATTCTGTGGACACATTCAGGAATGCATGGATCATGAAGCCACATATGAAAGCATGACCCAATTCTCCAAAGGCAGATGTCCTGGGCGGACACCAGCCATAAACACACTATACAATAGAAGGATGGCGCCACTACATGATACAACAACCTCCCAAAATGTGAAGGCACCACTGATGAGTATTGGAAGACAACTACAGGCACCCATATGATTGTCTAAGGCCATCTTTGAGAGAGGATTCCACAAGCCACTGAGGATAATCACAAGGCTGCCTGTAGTTATGTTAGTAACCTGGGTGGTACTACCCAGATATGCTCAGAGGTAATACAATATGTCACACAAAATATAAAACACACAGACATTGCCATCATCCTAGTGGACAGGTTCAATGCTGCCTTCTCTCCCACCACACCAAAAGGGAACATATGTCTCGCATCACAGTGCTTCCCCCCCTGACATCACAGATGCTCAGGTAAGAGATGCCCTTCCCAAAGCAGTAAACACTGCATCAATGGGACCAGACAGTGTCCCAGGCTGTGTTCTACATGAACCACAAGAAGAGCTACACCCAGACATAACACCACTGTTCAATCCCAGCCTTAATACATGATATGTGACCAGAGAGTGGCATACAGCAACAGTGGTCCCTCAACATGCAGGTGGTGCCGTCATGGATCCTGGACACTACTCGCCCCATATGTCTGACTAGCTTTGTCTGCAAAGCTATGGCAAGAATCATCAAGAACCTCACATATCTAGATATTGTGGACCTACAGACATGTCACCATACACAGTTTGGCTTTGTCAATGGCAAATCCTGCCTATCAAACCTGTTTGCTTTGTTTGAAACAGTCACCAAGGCCACTGTCAAGGGGTAGGAGGTCCACACAGCCTACCTGGACCTTGCATAAGCCTTGGATACAATACCCCACTTGTGCATTCTAGGTAAGCTCACCAGTGTACATATTAACCCCTATGTCACTATGGGTATTGCACAGTGGCTCAAGGGCAGAACACACATGGTAGAATTGCTGGAGCCATGTCAGCCTCCAACCTGGTACAAGTGGTGTCCCACAAGGCAAAGCCCTAGGGGCTGTCATGTTCATTATATATTTGTCATAGGTACAGGCCAACATGGAAGTACTGTGGCTCAGCACGTCACAGGTGACTGCAGACCCAACACCATAATCAACTCAACAGCTAACACACGCATCCTCCAAAAGGGACTCTTGCAAACACACGACTTGTGCCACAGCCATGGCCTCAACATGAATGACAGAAAGAGTATAGTCATCCCCTTTGTCAAACAGTAAATGACCACAATGTACCACATATGTGTTAATCCAGTAAGTGCAGACCTAGGAATTATGGACCTTGGGGTGCGAGGTTGATAGCATCCTACCATTTGACAACAACATGGACAAAGTGGTTAGGTAAGCATGTGATATGGGCCACATCATCATGGGATCCACATGTAGGCCAGGGGAGGACATTGTGCCCCTTTACTCATCCCTCATCATGCCCATAATTGACTATGATGAACCTGTCGGCATGCACCTTACCAGACACCTGCAGCAACTGGGGCTACCACATATGTACCTCGACAAGGGGATCAAAGTGCTCAAACAGATGCCACATACTGACTGGTTAAAGTAGCAGCAGCTCTACTCAGTGACATACTGCCTCTTCATAGGCAATCTGTGCCTTACATAGAAGGCCAGGTCATACCCTCACGTAATGGCCATGCTGCATCTCAGAATATCCAGATTCCACCAGGATACACGCTGGAAATACATGAACTTCAGGAGTGATATACATAGGACATGGTGGAGGGGCACATTCACAACTCAGAGGCACCCTTCATTCCTGATTATTATCCCAATAGAGGTTAGGCGGACTGACTCAGTGACTATCCTCAAGAGCGATATTAATGACTGGATGTGACATTGTAGGGTTACCCTGGGTATCACTTATGTGTCACTGTGAGAAAGAGGCACAGTATACTAACCTTGGAAAAGGGCATAGCAAGACAGATTCACAATGCATGTTGAAAGGCACGCACATTCTGGCTAGGTGGATACATGCCCTGGGCAGATATCCCTGTACGAACCTATGGACCTATGTCTCTTTTTCACCATTGGCCCTATGTGCTGTCAATCACCAATGTAATCTCAATACTCCGGTAGCATGTGCAAAAGTCAGTTGTCAGTCACCTCTATGGTACAGTTGTGGAATATGTGTGTCATGTAGTAATGTCACAGCTGCCACATGTACACAGTCAACCCTATCCCCTACCCATTGATGTACATCACATGTATGAGATGGAAACACATGGCCAAACTGTAACAACAACATACAAGTCAGTCAGAAACATGGACACATATGACTCAGTCATTGTCCATGCCACCACAGCTGATGTGGGATGTCGCTCACTGGGATACGTGATAGGGAACATGGAAGGGATCACTGAGCAAGTGACACAGGCTGGTAGACCCCTGACCTTGGTTGGCATCAGACCCTCACCAGGGATTCCGACAAATTACTGAATGCTAATGAATAAGTGTATCTACAACACCCTAGCTGAATGGTTCTTAGCATGCAGTCACTGCATTGCTATGGAATACTGTCTTACCACTCCCACAACAGGTGAAAACATGCAGCTCCTGTACATTAGCAACATGTAGACCTTATGCCCCAGACCAGGTGTGCATCCCTCACTACTAGGCTGATAGCATCTACATCTCACACTGTATATACACATCCCACATGCAGCATCTGCACAGAAGACCACGGTCATAATGTTACCCTGTGCAAATACCATGTATTCACATGTGGCAGGCATCACACATGGTAACTATTGAAAGTCACAGGTACATATGTGTATTTGGCACACACATACATCATGTGTTCATTGCCATAACCGGTGTAATCAATGTCATGCATTATTGTGAGGGACAACCCACATACATGGGCATTCTGTGTGTGCACAACACACATGGCATGTCTGTAATCAAAAGCCATACATAATTGTGATATCGTTTAGAAATGGGTATGTGCATCCTGTAGTGTGTTTTCCCAGTTGCCAAAAGGGATATATCAATCATACACACTTGTCATGTGCCAGATTCAAACCCCTACCTAACTATGTCAAGACACTAGAGACCGACGCATTAGCGCAGCGCACTATTCACATTACTGGGAATGTCCTTTCCCTGATATACTTATAGGGTGCTGACATCATCAGAGTTTAGAAAGTGGAATGATCATCCTGTGGTGTGTTTTCCCAGTTGCCAAAAGGGATGTTTCTTTCATACCCACACACTTACCCCCTTCACACACACTTGTCATCTGCCGGATTTAAATCCCTACCTAACTATATTAAGACACTAGAGACGGACGATTAGCGCAGCTATTCGCATTACTGGGGAAAGTTCTTTCCCCTGATATACTTATAGGGTGCTGACATCATCAGAGTTTAGAAAGTGGAATGATCATCCTGTGGTGTGTTTTCCCAGTTGCCAAAAGGGATGTTTCTTTCATACCCACACACTTACCCCCTTCACACACACTTGTCATCTGCTGGATTCAAACCCCTACCTAACTATGTTAAGACACTAGAGACGGACGCATTAGCACAGCGCACTATTCGCATTACTGGGGAAAGTCATTTCCCTGATATACTTATAGGGTGCTGACATCATCAGAGTTTAGAAAGTGGAATGATCATCCTGTGGTGTGTTTTCCCAGTTGCCAAAAGGGATGTTTCTTTCATACCCACACACTTACCCCTTCACACACACTTGTCATCTGCCAGATTCAAACCCCTACCTAACTATGTTAAGACACTAGAGACGGACGCATTAGCACAGCGTGCTATTCGCATTACTGGGGAAAGTCCTTTCCCCTGATATACTTATAGGGTGCTGACATCATCAGAGTTTAGAAAGTGGAATGATCATCCTGTGGTGTGTTTTCCCAGTTGCCAAAAGGGATGTTTCTTTCATACCCACACACTTACCCCTTTACACACACTTGTCATCTGCCGGATTCAAACCCCTACTTAACTATGTTAAGACACTAGAGACGGACGCATTAGCACAACGCGCTATTCGCATTACTGGGGAAAGTCCTTTCCCCTGATATACTTATAGGGTGCTGACATCATCAGAGTTTAGAAAGTGGATTGATCATCCTGTGGTGTGTTTTCCCAGTTGCCAAAAGGGATGTTTCTTTCATACCCATACACTTACCCCCTTCACACACACTTGTCATCTGCCCGATTCAAACCCCTACCTAACTATGTTAAGACACTAGAGACGGACGCATTAGCACAGCGCGCTATTCGCATTACTGGGGAAAGTCCTTTCCCCTGATATACTTATAGGGTGCTGACATCATCAGAGTTTAGAAAGTGGAATGATCATCCTGTGGTGTGTTTTCCCAGTTGCCAAAAGGGATGTTTCTTTCATACCCACACACTTACCCCCTTCACACACACTTGTCATCTGCCGGATTCAAACCCCTACCTAACTATATTACAACACTAGAGATGGACGCATTAGCGCAGCGCGCTATTCGCATTACTGGGGAAAGTCCTTTCCCCTGATATACTTATAGGGTGCTGACATCATCAGAGTTTAGAAAGTGGAATGATCATCCTGTGGTGTGTTTTCCCAGTTGCCAAAAGGGATGTTTCTTTCATACACACTTACCCCCCTTCACACACACTTGCCACCTGCTGGATTCAAACCCCTACCTAACTATGTTATGACACTAGAGATGGACGCATTAGCACGGTAGCTATTCGATTACTGAGAGAATCCTTTTCTCCAATATACTTATAGGGTGCTGACATCATCAGAGTCTAGAAAGTGGAATGATCATCCTGTGGTGTGTTTTCCCAGTTGCCCAAAGGGATGTTTCTTTCATACACACTTACACCCCTTCACACACACTTACCACCTGCTGGATTCAAACCCCTACCTAACTATGTTATGACACTAGAGACGGACGCATTAGCATCGCGCTATTCGGATTACTGAGAGAATCCTTTTCTCCAATATACTTATAGGGTGCTTACATGATCAGTGTCTAGAAAGGGGGACGACCATCCTCTGGTGTGTTTTCACATTTGCTAGGGGTAACATTTGGACCAAGTGTGTGAGCATGCCCAGTTCAGCCTTCCTGTGGCACGTTGTGTGAAAGATGTCTCATTTATCTAAGTGTGTGAGCATGCCCAGTGTGGGCTTTACATATGTTGAACTCTGCAGCCCATCACATTTGTGGATGAGTGTGACCTTCAACAAATACCTCCAGTTTATGGTTGTGTGTTCTGTGCCATGTTGTGTAGTTACTGTCCGAATGCTTTTGTGTGAACAAAACTGGGAGTATACTGTGCCTGCAGGTTTTGCATGGGATACTTTGCACACAATTGTCAACATCCGTTCATACTGACCTAACACTGTAGCACTGTCTAGTGTAGTGTTTCAGTACTTTCACTGTGGTGGTCAGTATCCTGGGCTTCAGTCCTATCACTGATTTACATTTCCATAGTGTGCACAACAGGCTGGTTAAGGTCCAGTTGTGCACATCTGCACAAAGGCAGTGCCTCTACAGACCCTGTTAATTGCTGCCCCATAAGCTTAACAAGTGTAGTCTGCAAATCTATGGAGAGGATCATAATTGAGCTCATAAACAAAGATATAGGGGACATGCAGACATTGTACCCATCCCATTTTGGCTTGGTCAGGGGCAGATCATGCCTTTTGTACTGGGTTGACATCTTCAAATTGGTCACTTAGGCCATTGTTGGGGAAAGGCAGTCCATACAACCTACCTTGGCCTTGCTAACACTTTCAACACAATACCCCACTCAGGTATTGTGGAAAGCCCTCACAACTGAAATGTAAATCCATATGTCACAAGATGGGTTGCAAACTGGCTTAAGGACGGGACCCACAGGGTTAGAGTTGCTGGCACTATGTTAGACTCCAGGCTGGTCACAGGTGGTGTCACACAGGGCTCAGTCCTTGGCCACCATTGTTTGTCATGTACTTCCCATGAGAACAGGCCAACATGGGAGGACTTTGGATGACAATGTTAGCAGATGAGTGCACACTGGGCACCATAGTGGACAGTGCATCACACACAGATATCCTTCAGAAGGGACTCACAGTAACTGATAGCTGGTGCCAGGGCCATGGCCTGAAGTCAGAGTGCACAACATGTGTAGACATACCCTTCAGGAAAAGCAAGGTGACCCCAAGCTACCATATTGGTGGCAATCCTCTAAGCACAGAGGAGGTTATCACGGACCTGGGGACCCAGGTTGACAGTCGCCATTCTTCTCAGACTCACATTGCTAAAGTGGCTAGGAAGACCTTCTACATTGCCCACCTGATAAGGATGGGATTCACATCCAGATCTAGTGGGTCATTGTTCCCCTGTACTCTTCAGTTATCAGACCGGTGATCAAGTCAAATGCCCTATTCTGGCTGTATCTCACCCAACATCTGCAGCAATTGGAGACACCCTGACTGTCCCCACCTAAAGGATCAAGGAACCACAACAGCTGTCATATGCTGCCAGATTGAAGACACTCACACTCTATTCACTCACATACCGTCTGCTTAGAGGTGACATGTGCCTGACATGCGAGGCCATGTCCAAACAGAGATTAATGGACATGCTCCACCTCAGACTCAGAAGATCCACCTGAACCACTAGTGCAGGTGACTGACACCTTAGCAGGGATGTATGTTGGACATGTTGTAGGGATGGAGTTATCACCGGAGACTCCTATGCTGTGGAATACAATCCTGGTCCATTTGAGGCAGAGCACCTTGCTGGCTGTGTTCAAGAGGTATCTTGACCTAATGCTAGTCGGAGAATGTGTTTGTCCATCAACACATTGTAAGCGTAGTTTGACATGTCATATGTCTTGTTTAGTATACTGTGCCTCTGTCTACCTGTGACATAACATTGATACCCAGGGTAAACCTCCCATCTCCCATCCACTCATTAGGATTCCTGTTGAGGGGACTCAACCAGTGTCTTTATGGACAACCTGTACTGGTAGTTTACTCATGTGTGGGGTGGCTTCTGTGTTTTGGATAATGCAGTACAGCCTGTCCTATATATGTCAGTGCTGGGGTTCAGTTCCCTCATGTGCATAGCTACCTGCCATTCAGATTGTACAAGGTGCAGCATGTGCATTGATTCCAGCTTGGACATGGCTTTCTACGTCAGGCACAGCTTGCATCTGGGTGGACAGCATGGCAGTGTGTGGAGCTGCACTCTGTTTAATCAGACTACACATTACATGTGTTCCAGCTCTGTCATACTCCTGGTGAGGTACTGTTGTGGACTTTACAGGTGCTGGATGTGTGTGCATGAGGTACACCCACAGGGGCTGTTGTGGTCATTTCTACTGGTGATGAAAGATAACTGCAAAACCAGAATGACCTCCCCTTAGCTAGATGTCAGACAGCATGGACCATACAATCACAACTGGAAACAGGATTCTACACCTACCACCCTAGAACACAGTAAAGGAAAGACACTACGGCTGATGCTGCTCAATGCCCAAGGTCTCTACCTCAAGCTGCACACACTCTATGCCCTTCTCAGTATGTAGCACATTGATGTCTGTGCTGTGCCTGAAACCTGGTTCACAGTTTCTGACAGCACCCCAGCACTATCGGGTGTTACCTCATCTCATGCATTCCGGCACCAGCATCCCGACAACAACAAGAAGGATGGTAGGTGTCCATATTCATCAAGGACACCCTCACCTCATGGTTGGTGGCAACACACTATGCATCGGAGACCATCCAGGTGCCAGTGACCGTAGGCAAGACTGCTCTGCAGTTTGTAGCATGTTACATGCCACCCGCTCAAACTCAGGTACCTCACAAAGCTATCCTGCAAACACTGAAGGGGATAAATGTATCTCCAAACA
This sequence comes from Protopterus annectens, assembly GCF_019279795.1. Lineage (NCBI taxonomy): Eukaryota > Metazoa > Chordata > Ceratodontiformes > Protopteridae > Protopterus > Protopterus annectens. The sequence goes on along the minus strand of NC_056743.1, from coordinate 1,782,043,487 downwards.
CCATCCTACTGGGTGATTCCAACTATCCACATATAGACTGGGATCACTAATCATGCCATAACACTCTAGCACAAAGGTTCCAAGAGTTCATACACTGAAATGCCATGGAACAACTGGTCCCAATCCCCTCAAGTGGAGGCAACATACTAGAACACATCATCACAAACATGGGGTCACACTGTTCAACACCAGATGTATACCCATCATTGGTGAGATCAGATCATGGACTACTCTCAGTGGGAGTCCACATCCCACCCACACCCCAGATGGGAAAAGAAACGGTGAAGACCTTGTCAAATGCCGACTTCACATTTCTGAGCACTGGTGTGGTCTCTTTCAAGGCCCCCAGGCCAGCGGACACCATTACCCAAGCCACTGTATCACTTAGAAATGCCTTCCACCAGCACCTCCAGGACTGCATGGTTCAGGCAATCCAAAATAATAATGACTCTTTGTACCACAGGCAAGCATCCAGTCTGGTGGACCCTAGCCATAAACAAGCTGTACAACACAAGGAAGGAGCTACTACAAGATAGAGTGTAATCCGTATGGGGGAAGACACCCCTGCTCATTGTGAGTAAAACACTGGGTTCCTCCATACAATCATCCGAGGCATGTTTAGAGAGTAAACCCACTCAGGACTCCAGGGACAATCAAGAGGCCTTTTTACCTATGTTTGAAACCTGGGAGGAAACTCCCAGATATGCTCAGACTTAGTTCAGAATGATGTTGATATCACTGCACCTACAGACATTGGCAACATACTGGCTGACAGGTTCAGTGCAGATTTCTCCCTCCCCAACTGGGGGGGTATGTACACCAGAGGATTGTAGCCGCCCAAACATCTCCACTGCTGGGGTGGGAACTGCTCAATCCAAGGCAGAAAACACTTTATCCATGGGACCTGATGGTGTCCCCAGTTGTGTGCTCCATGAACTCAATGAGTAATTACACCCGCAGTTAGGGCAGCTGTTTAATCTTAGCCTCACCTCAGGATATGTTCCCAAGGAGTGGCATACATCAATGGTGGACCCACCTCACAAAGGTGGTGCCTCCACCAACCCCAGAAACTACCATCCCATCCCCTTGACAAGCCTGTTCTGCTAGGCTATGGAGAGGATCATAATGGGAATTCTAAATGAAGACATAGGGGACTTGCAGACATTGGGTCCAATCCAGTTTGGCTTTGTCAAGGGCAGATCATGCCTTTTAAACTTGGTTGACTTTCTCAAAACACTCACCCAGGCCATTGACGTGGGCAAGGCAGTCCACACAGCCTACCTTGACCTGGCAAAGGCTTTCGACCAATACCCCACTCAGGTATCATTGAAAACATCACCAGCTTAATTGTGAACCCATACATCACAGCATGGGTTGCAAACTGGCTAAGTGACGGAACACACAGGGTCAAAGTTGCTGGTGCCAGTTCACACTCCAGAGCTGTGACAAGTGGTGTCCCACAGGGCTCAGTCCTGGGCCCACATTTGTTCAGTATCTACTTTTCAGAAGTGCGAGCAAGCACAGGAGGATTATGGCTGACAAAGTTTGAAGATGACTGCAAACTGGGAAGCATAGTTGGAAACCCATCTGACACAGACATCCTTCAGAAGGGTTTCATAGAGACGGCTAACTGGTGCCACAGCCATGGCCTTGCATTACACACTAAACAATGCATAGCCATACCCTTCAGGAAGAACAAGGTTACCACTACTTCCCATCTAGGTGGCAATCCTCTAAGCACAATGTACGTTATCAGGGACCTGGGCACCCAGATTGACAGTGACATTTTGTTTGACACTCACATTGCCAGGGTAGTTTGGAAGGCCTTCTACATTGGCCACCTCATCATGCAGTGATTCACATCTAGATCAAGGGAGGTCACTGTTCCCCTGTACTCATCACTCATCAGACCAATGATTGCATACAATGCCCCATTCAGATTGGATGGGCCCACATATTCCTCGACAGGAGGTTGAAGGGTCTCAAACATATTTCTTATGCTGCCCGACTGAAGGAATTCCAGCTGTATTCAGTCGCTTACTGTCTGCTCAGAGGTGACCTGTGCCTGACATACAAGACTATGTCCAACCCAGGATTAATGAACATGCTTCACCTCAAGACCTGTACATCCATCAGAACTACAAGGGCAGGAGACCTAAACCTCAACACAGATATTAATAGGATGTGCTGAAGGGACAGATTCCTCACCCAGAGAGTCCATATGCTGTGGAACAACATCCTGGTACATGTGAGGCTGAGCACCTCACTGGCTTTGTTCAAGTGAGATTGTGACCAATGGATGGGAGATTGCAGGTATACCCCAGGGATAACCTCAGTATCACTGCTTGACAGAGGCACAGCAAAATAATGGGCATATTATCCATCAACTTGCACGGGTGGCAGAAGCCACAAAACTCTGGGCTAGGCTTATAAATGCCCTAGGGCAGATAGTCTAGTATGAACCTGTGAACATAGGCCTTGGGCCGTTCCTGCTATTAGGACAGTGGTCTGCAGCAAGCTATATAGTAGTAGTCGGTTTTAGCCATTGGTTTTGACCATGGCTATTCCATGTTGCTTCTTGTTGTGGTACAAACATGGGTGTGTGGTTATCCATGCTATGTATTGCTAGTCACCCTCATTTTGTATCTTGTTCCATGTGTTTGCACATGTACATCACTGTATGATGTGCAGCTGTTTCCACAGGGTCATATGAGTGGATATGGATGTTAGTTGGGGTCCTCAGGTGTGCATATTGTACATGATATTACATTACTTAACACATGGCATTCATGCCTCAGGTGGTGCTGCAGGGCCACCTCTGTCGGATACACATACTATACTCCCTGTACGTTTGGAAGCAGGTTGTGTCATGTTAGGCATCCCTGTTACTGTATGAGTGAGTCAGAGCAGGTATCAGTCCCAGTGTTCCTACTGACCAAGCATATGTGCTATGCGTTGCCTCTTTGCCAAGGCCAGGCCATACTGGGCACGCCTCCTTCTTCATTCATGCTAACGAGTGCAGACCTGGTTTAAAGTGCTTAAAAGTGCCTTTATGGCACTTTGATTGACATGTCTTGTACTCATTTTGAAAGTCTGGAGACAAAAATAAATTCCCACTGCCAGTCTCGAACCCAGGACCTTGGTAACATTAGTCTGTATGACCTACCACTAAGCCATGACAGCCATACAAAAGCACTCCGCTAAAATAAATATAACAGTCAATAGTAGGAATTAGTATAAAGGCAATATAGGAGATGTACCATCCAAAGCATGTGAGGCAAAGTTTTAATGGCCAAATCACTGGATTCCCATACTAACCTTCACACTCACAGAACACTGTCAACAGCATACCAGCATCATCCACGCCCTACAATCTGAAAGGGCTACGCCTATCTCACATACCTTTTTATAGCAGTGTCCTGAAATCACAGTGAGACATGCAATCAACACACACCTGGCTGCATGCAATTAGCAAATGCTGCCTTACAATTGGTGCAGGGGCCATCACATGGACCTATGCAGATACCTACAAAAGCATTCAGTACCCACACTCCACTCATGCAATACAGTCATTGCACAAACCTAATGAGAAAGAGAGAGAGAGAGAGAGAGAGAGAGAGAGAGAGAGAAAATATACAGACAGCCAGCAGCAAAACCATGAGTAGCAAACAGCAAGCAGCAAGCAAGCACCACTGACACAGCAACAGCTGCCACAAACACAGGTAATGCAAAGTAGCAGGTTAATACTGTGTTTACTGTGACACCTCCAAATGTATCATAGTTCACTATCTATAGCTCTGTCCATGAGATAGGTTTTGTGTGCATAGTCCTGAAATATACACATATTTAATATTGCTGTACATGTTGCCCATAATGACACTTCCGTAGCTTAGAACAGAAGGCCAGTTGTGCATATGATGCAGTAGATACCAGGGTCAGTAGAGGTTACTCCTCATTGGTGTGGGACCACTGTGTATGTATGGCACTCTTCAGGTACACATCCTGTAGTATGGCCAGGGAGTAATATCAGTCTGTAATGTGGTGCCATGTCCTCCTGGGGTGAATGTAGCACACATCCAGGGATACCATTCTGTAACAGTGATGCTATGTGTCCTGCAATGTTGAGGGTGGCCCTCACCTGGACATGTGAGAGGATAGGGAGGTTACAGTCATCTGTGATAACTAATTCCACTTGTGTAGGAGAATGGGGGGGGGATATCTGCACCTAAACTGTCTGCAACAATATTGCCAATATCTCAAACATGTTTTCCATACGGAAATGCACACACAGTAACATAACACATCCACACACTTGCCACATTCAGGCTTCAAAACACTATCTAGGTATATTCTGGTACATCTGCATGTTACAGTAGCATGTAGCACTATACTGAGTAGTGTCAGTTGTCTGTTGCCATGTTGTTTGGATAGAGTAAAAGGAGCATTTGTTTATCCTACTTTGTTTTGTGGACATTACTTGAAGTGTAACCTTACATGCATCATTGGTAACAACACCTTCTGTGTTGTTGTTCTGTTTGTACAGGGTGCTGTCAACATCACTGTTTGTTAAGGGAAATGTGCACCCTGCAGTGCATAGCCCCATTTGGCAAAAGAGACATCCCACCCCCGCCATTGTGCACACACACCAACCCCACCCACAGTAAAATGCATATTTTCCATTTGTAAGGTCCAAACCCCTACCTAGATGTGTTATGACTCTAAAGGCAGACACATTAGCAGAGTGTGCTATTTGCATTAGTAGGAGCAATTGTTTCCAATGCTGTACTTAGAGGGTGCTGACATCATCTGTGTTTACGAAGAGGGATGTGCACCCTGTAGTGTGTTCTCCCAGTTGGCAAAAGGCACCTTCCCTCCACAGCGTTATGCACACACACAAACCCCACTCATACTAACACACATACATTCCCGTAGCAGGATTCAAACCCCTACCTAACTATGTTATGATACTAGAGACGGACGCATTAGCGGAGCGCTATTCACATTTCTAGGAGATTTCATTTCAGTTGATCTACTTATAGGGTGCTGACATCATCAGTGTTTAGAAAGTGGAATGAGCTCCCTGTGGTGTGTTTCCACAGTTGCCAAAAGGGATGTGCTTCTCATACACACACTTACCCCCATTCACACACACACATGCCACTTGCTGGATTCAAACCCCTACCTAACTATGTTATGACACTAGAGACAGACGCATTAGCAGAGTGCGCTATTCGGATTACTGGGAGGTAGCATTTCTACTGATCTACTTATAGGGTGCTGACATCTTCATTGTTTGGAATGGGGAATGTGCATCCTGTGGTGTGTTTTCACAGTTGTTAAGAGGAACATTTGAACTAAGTGTGTGAGCATGCCCACTTCAGCCTTCCCATGGCATGTTGTGTGAATGATGTCTCATTTATCAAAGTGTGTGAGCATGCCCAGTGTGAGCTTTCCATATGTTGAACTATGCAGCCCATCACAGTTGTGGATGAGTGTGAACTCCAAAAAATAACTCCTGTTTAAGGTTGTGTGTTCTGTGACATGTTGTGTAGTTACTGTCCAGATGCTTCCTGTGAACACAACAGGGATTATACTGTGCCTGCAGCTTTTGCATGGGATACTTTGCATACAATTGTTAACATCCATTCATACTGACCTAGCACTGTTGTACTGTATAGTGTAGTGGTTCAGTACTTTCACTGTGGTGGACATTATCCTGGGCTTTAGTCCTATCACTGATTTACATTTCCATACTGTGCACAACAGCCTCTTTAGGGTCCAGTTGTGCATGTCTGCACAAAGGCAGTGCCTCTATGGACTCTGGTAATTACTGCCCCATAAGCTTAACAAGTGTAGTCTGCAAAGCTATGGAGAGGATCATAATGGAGCTCATGAAGAAAGATATGGAGGACATGCAGACATTGTACCTGTCCCAGTTTGTGTTGATCAAGGGCAAGTCATGCCTTTTGTACTTGGTTGACATTATCAAAACAGTAACTAAGGCCATTGATGAGGGAAAGGCAGTCCATAGAGCCTACCTTGCCCTTGAAAACACTTTCAACACAATACCCCACTCAGGTATTGTAGGAAACCCTACCAACAGAAATGTACACCCATATGTCACAAGATCAGGTTTCAAACTGTCTTATGGACAGGACCCACAGGGTTAGAGTTGCTGGCACTATGTCAGACACCAGGCCAGTCACATGTGGTCTCACACAGGGCTCAGTCCTTGGCCCCTATTGTTTGTTATCTACTTCTCAGAAGTACAGTCCAACATGGGAGGACTTTGGCTGACAAAGTTTGCAGATGACTGCACACTGGGTGCCATAGTGGACAGTGCATCAGACACGGATATCCTTCAGAAGGGGCTCACGGACACTGATAGCTGGTGCCAGAGCCATGGCCTGAAGTCAACTTGCAAAACATGTGTAGTCATACCCTTCAGGGAAAGCAAGGTAACCCCAAGCTACCATATAGGTGGCAATCCTCTAAGCACAGGGAAGGTTATCATGGACCTGGGGACCCAGGTTGACAGTCACTGTTCTGATGACACTCACATTGCTAAAGTGGCTAGTAGGACCTTCTACATTGTCCACATGATCAGGAAGGGATCCACATCCAGATCTAGTGGGTCATTGTTCCCCTGTACTCTTCACTTATCGGACCGGTGATCTGGTACACTGCCTTATCTGGATGTATCTCACCTGACATCTGCAGCAAGTGGGGAGACCCTGAATGTCCCCAACAAAGGATAAAGGGTCTCCAACATCTGTCATATGCTGCCAGATTGAAGACACTACAGCTCTATTCCGTCACATACTGTCTGCTTAGAGGTGACATGTGCATGACATGCAAGCATGTCCAACCAGGGATTAATGGACATGCTCCACCTCAAAATCTTCAGATCCACCTGAACCACTAGTGCAAGTGACTTACACCGTAGCAGGGATGTACATTGGACATGTTGGAGGCGTGGATTTATCACTCGGAGACTCCCTATGCTGTGGAATACAATCACGGTCCATGTGAGTCACAGCACCTTGCTGGCTCTGTTCAAGAGGTATCCTGACCTGTGGATGGGAAATCATAGGTTTACCCCAGGGATCGTCACTGTGTCACTGCTGGAGACAGGCACGTCAAACTAATGGGCACAGTACTGTTTCCATATAAGGGGTGGCGTACGGAACCAGACTCTGGACTAGGCTTAGAACTGCCTTGGGGCAGATAGCCTAGTATGAACCTATGAACCTATCTGACCATGTTGCATTATGTTCAGATGTGAACTACTTACAACGGCCTCAACCAACTGCAGTAGTGTATTCCACAACATGGGTGTACATTGGCAAACACTACCGATGTGCCCAAGGCCATTTCTAATGGTTATTGGATAGTGTGTTTGTCCATCAACACATCATAAGTGCAGTTTGGCATGACATATGTCTTGTTTTGTATACTGTGCCTCTGTCTACCTGTGACACAACATTGATACCCAGGGTATACCTACCATCTCCCGTCCACTCGTTAGGATCCCTGTTGAGTAGAATCAATGAGTGACTCTATGGATAACCTGTACTGGTAGTTTACTCATGCGTGGTGGTGGCTTCTGTGTTATGGATAATGCAGTACAGCTTGTCCTATGTATGTCAGTGCTGGGGTTCAGGTCCCTCATGTGCATATCTCCCTGCCATTCACATTGTACAAGGTACGGCATGTGCATTGCTGACAGCTTGGACATGGCTTTCTACATCAGGCACAGCTTGTGTCTGGGTGGCCAGCATGGCAGTGTGTGGAGCTGCATTCTGTTTAATCAGGCGACACATTACATGTGTTCCAGCTCTTTGATACTCCTGGTGAGGTACTGTTGTGGAGTTTACAGTTGCTGAATGTATCTGCTGAGGTACACCACACAGGCGCTGTTGTGGTCATTTGTAATGCTGCTGAAAGATAACTGCAAAACCACAATGACCTCCCCTTAGCTAGATGTCATAACCCTCATGATTAGGTTGGTATATGGATTGTTGCTGTTAACCCTACAGCCACATTTTTGTCCAATGCAGGATATCTATCACCTTGTGTCCCCATTCTGGCATTACATGTTAGGTATGTCATGGGTCGACACCTATGTGGGAATTGGTGGTCACTTACTGGATTATCCACAGAGGCTGACTATACTGTTTTCACCATTTAACATGCTGACATGGCTATGGCACCAGCTGTCTGTTTCTATGTGGCCCTTTTATGGGATGCTTGTGTCAGCTGGTGTATCAGATATGTCACGGCTTGTTGTCCTCTACAAACATCTTCCAGCACAGTCCTTACTTGTTGGCCTGTACCTATGGGGCATATATACCAGATGGTGAAGGTCCCAGGACCAAGCTTTGTGGGATGCCTGTTATATGTGGTTTGTAGTCTGACATGGCTGCTGCATGTCTGACCATGTCAGTTCTGTCGTTGGTCTGGTTTGCAACCCTCCCATGACATTGGGGTGTATATATCAGCTGGTGAGCAAATCTATACGGAACACATAGGGTATTGTACAGAAGGCTTTGCAAGGTCCGGCTACACTGTGTGGACCACATTGCCCTCATCACTGACTTCAAGTACTGTTTCAACTGAGTCACACATGTTTAGGGGTGGGGTCTGCACTTTGTAAACCCACACTGGGTAGGGTCGGTGTCAATAGATCCACAATATCATTATGTCTGTGGTACATGCTGGTCCTTTCCATAGCTGTGCAGACCAAACCTCTCATGATTCTGTGGTGGTTGTTTTTCCTATCCATTCAGGAGACACCTTTGTTGAGAACACCCACTGTTGTTGTACACTGCTCTTTGGGTAATGCACCTGTGGTAAGGGTGACATAATGTCAGGGAGGCAGCAGTCTGCTGGGGAAGGTATTTGGCATTATGGGGGGGGGGTTGCACTGCACATGTCAGGATGTATGTTGGCCATACCTGTGTGTGTCTGGTATGTTGTTTGCAATATCTGTGTGATCCGGAGCATATCCATGAATCAACAACATGCTTACTACCATCATTTGCAACAGCCTTGGGGTTATCTGTAGTGTCCTGTACAATCTGTATCATAATGGGTTCATACTAGGCTACCCCCCTAGGGCATCTGTAAGCCTGCATGTCCATTTTGTTTGATGGATTCTGGGGAATTGTTTACACCTGTGTCAGTGCTAGTATGATACCAGGGGTATAGTGACAAACAGCTCAGAAGCTGACTTCACACTTTTTCGGACTGAGATGGTATCCATTAAGCCCACTGGGCCAGTGGAAACCACAACACACAATGGTGACTCCTGCACAGACACTTTCTACGGACATCTCCGAGTAAGCATGGACCATGCAATCACAAATGAGAATGAGACCTTCACCACCAAGGAAAGTGGCCTGTCTGGTGGACCCCAGCCATAAACGAACTGTATAACAGATGAAGGATACTAATGCAAGACAGAGCTACATCTCCAGAATGTAAGGCAGCTGTGATCAGCAGTAGTAGAAAGCTACATTCTCACATAAAGACACCCAAGTTCAACTTGGGGACATAAATCACCACAGACGATGAAGGTAACCACACTGCTTTCTTCAGTTATGTCTGACGCCTGGGTGGGAACCCTCATATATGCTCAGATTTGGTACACAACAACTTATATCCCAGGGACCTGACAGATATTACTGACACCCTGGCAGACCAGTTCAGTGCAATGTACCCCTCCCTCACCCCCAAGACATGATAGTTATCACAGCTGTATGTAACCTCACTGTCATCCTGGATGTCCATGTGAGAGCCGCAGTCAGCAAAGACGAGTACACAGCATCAATGGGACCTGATGGTATCCCCAGTTGCATGCTATGTGAACTACAGATGGAGATAAACCTGTATATGCAGATGCTATTTAACCTTAGCCTTGCTACAGGATCTGTACCTGAACACTGGCGTGCGGCAACAGTGGTCCCACTCCACAAAGGAGATGCCTCCACAGACCCTGGCAGCTACCACCACACAAGCTTAAACAGCCTTGTCTGCAAAGCTTTGTGAAGGGTCATTATGGAGCTTCCACACAGAGACATTGGTGTCCTACAGACCCTTGATCACACCCAATTCAGCTTTGTACAGTGCAGATCCTGCGTTTTGCACCAAGTTGACTACTTTGAAACTGTCAGTAGAGCCGTTGATGAGGGCTACACAGTCCACACAACCTACCTGCACTTGGCTAAGGCCTTTGACACAATACCCCACTCAGGCCTCATAGACAAGCTCAACAGCTGAAATATAACACCATATGTCACAGCATAGGTTGCAAAATGGCTCAGAAACAGAACCCATAATGTCAACATTGCAGGTGCCTTGTCAGGTTCAGAGCCAGTCACAAGTGGTGTCCCACAAGGTTGTGTCCTGGGACCTCTCTTATTTGGTATTTACTTTTCAGATGTGAAAGCAAACATAGGAGGGTTGTGGCCGACAAAGTTTACAGATGACTGCAACCTGGGCACCATAGTGAATACATCAGCCAGCACACACATCCTACAGACTGCCGTCACACAGACAGATAGCTGGTGCTGGACTCATGGCCTAAAACTGACTGCAACTGATGTGTAGCCATCCCTTTGGGAGGAACACAGTACCCACAGATCTGTACATAGACAGCAACCCAATGAGTACAGGAAACAAATCAGACAGCTGGGGACACATGTAGATAGTGACATCTCATTTGACACCCATGTTGCCAAAGTTGTTTGACAGACTTTCTATCTTGGCCACCTTATCATGGAGGGTATTCCATCCAGACCATAGGAGGTCATTGTACCACTATACTTCTCCCTTATCAGGCCCATGCTTGAATACAACGCCCCATTTGGTATGTACCTCAACCAGCACTTGCAGCAGCTGGAGAGACCCCACAAGTACCTTACCATGAAGATCAGGGATCTACAACACATGTCATATACTTCCAGAATAACTAAAAACAAGCTTTTTCAGTGTCATACCACATACGCACAGGTGACCTATGCCTGACATACAAGACCATGTCCGATCAGGATTTGGTAGACATGCTCCACTGCAAGCAATCCACATCCACCAGAAACATGGGAGCTAAAGATTTGAACCTCAGCACATACATGTATAGGACATGCTGAAGGGACAGAGTCATAACTCAGAGGCATCTCAAACTCTAGCAGAGTATCCCAGTTCATGTTAGACAGAGTACCTCACTGACTCTCTTCAAGAGACATCTGGACAGCTGCATGTGGACAGGGGCACAGACTGGACAGAGGCATAGTCACATTATTCAATTATGTAAGGTGGTCATAATGTGTCACTACTAAGTCAGAGGCACAATATTTCGTATCTATGCAGTACACATATTACCACTATGAGGGGTGGCAATAGCAATATTCATCAAGGACACCCTCACCTCATGGTTGGTGGCAACACACGATGCATTGGACACCATCCCGGTGCAATTAACCATAGGCAAGACTGCTCTGAAGTTTGTAGCATGTTACAGGCCATCCTCTGAAACTCAGGTACCTCACAGAGCTTTCATGAAAACAGTGGCGGGATACATGTACCTGCAAACACCATCACACTGGGTGATCCCAACTATCCAAATATAGACTGGGATCAGTACTACAGCCACAACACTCTAGCCCACAGGTTCCTAGAGTTCATACACTCACATGCCATGGAAGAACTAGTCACCATCCCCACAAGAGGAGACAACATAGTAGATCTCATCATCACAAACATGGGCTCACAATGTTCAACACCAGAGGTATACCCATCATTGGTGAGATCAGATCATGACCTACTCTCAGTGGAAGTCCACATCCCACCCCCCCCCAGATAGAAAAGACCACAGTGCAGAACCTCTCAGAAGCCGACTACACACTTCTAATGACTGTTGTGGTCTCTTTCAAAGCCCCCAAGCCAGCAGACACCATTACCCAAGCCACTGTATCACTTACAACTGCCTTCTACCAGCACCTTCAAGACTGCATGGATGAGGCAATCCCAAACAAAACACAGACTCGTTGTACCAGAGGCAAGCGTCCAGTGTGGTGGACCTCAGCCATAAACAAGCACTACAACACAAGGAAGGAGGTACTACAAGATAGAGCGATATCCGTGGAAGGGTAGACACCCCTGCTCAATATAGGTGAAACACTGAGTTACCCCATGAAATAATCCAAGGCGAATATTGGGAGTAAACCCACTAAGGGCTCACGGGACAACAATGAGGCCTTTTATAGATACGTTACACACCTGGGAGGAAACTCCCAGATATGCTCAGAATAGGCTCAGAATGTTAAATATCACTGAACCTACAGACATTGCCAACATACTGGCTGACAGGTTCAGTGCAGATTTCTCCACCCACCCCTCCACCACAACTGGAGAGATATGTATGAAAGAGGATTGTAGCCCCCCAAACATCTCAAATGCTCAGGTGGGAACTGCTCTATCCAAGGGAAAGGATGCAGCATCCATGGGACCAGATGGTGTCCCTGGTTTTGTGCTCCATGAACTCACTCAAGAATTAAACCCGCAGTCAGGGCAGCTGTATGATCTTAGCCTCAACTCAGGATATGTTCCCAAGGAGTGGCATATGTCAATGGTGGACCCACTTCACATGGGGTGCCTCCACCGACCACGGAAACTACCATCCCATCAGCTTGACAAGCAGGGTCTGCTAAGCTATGGAGAAGATCATAATGGAAGTCATAGATGAGGACATAGGGGACTTGCAGACATTAGATCCAACCCAGTTAGGCTTTGTTGAGGGCAGATCATGCCTTTTAAACTTGGTTGACTGTTTCATAACAGACACCAAGGCCATTGACAAGGGCAAGGCACTCCACACAGCCTACCTTGACCTGGCAAAGGCTTTCAACACAATACCCCACTCGGGTATCATTGAAAACATCACCAGCTTAAATGTGAACCCATACATCACAAGATGGGTTGCAAACCGGCTACGTGACAGAACAGACAGGTTCAGACTTGCTGGTGCCATGTCACACTCCACAACTGTCACAAGTGGTGTCCCACAGGGCTCAGTCCTGGGCCCACTATTGCTCAGCATCTACTTTTCAGAAGTACAAGCAAACACAGCAGGATTATGGCTGACAAAGCTTGAAGATGACTGCAGACTGGGAACCATAGTTGGACACCCATCTGACACAGACATCCTTCAGAAGGGTGTCATAGACACGGATAACTGGTGCCAGAGCCATGGCCTTACATTACACACTAAACAATGCATAGCCATACCCTTTGGGAAGAACAAGGTTACCACTAGTTCCCATGTAGGTGGCAATCCTCTAAGCACACAGGAGGTTATCAGGGACCTGGGCACCCAGGTTGAGAGTAACCTTTGTTTGACACTCACGTTGCCAGGGTAGTTAGGTAGAACTTCTACATTGCCCACCTCATCATGCAGGGATTCACATCTAGATCCAGGGAGGTCATTGTTCCCCTGTACTCTTCACTCATCGGACCATTGATTGAGTGCAATGCCCCATTCAGCATGTATATGACCCGACACCTATGGCAATTGGATGGGCCCACAAATTCCTCGACAGGAGGAGAAAGGGTCTCAAACATATTTCTTATGCTGCCCGACTGGAGGAATTCCAGCTTGATTCTGTGACTTACCGTCTGCTCAGAGGTGACCTGTGCCTGACATCCAAGGCCATGTCCAAACCTGAGTTAATGTACACGCTTCACCTCAAGACCTCTACATCCATCAGAACTACAGTGGCAGGAGATTTAAACCTCAACACAGATATTAATAGAATGTGCTGGAGGGACAGATTCTTCAACCAGAGAGTCCCTATGCTGTGGAACAACATCCTGGTACATGTGAGGCTGAGTACCTCACTGGCTTTATTCAAGTGAGATCTTAATCAATGGATGGGAGATTGCAGGTATGCCCCAGGGATAACCTCAGTATCACTGCTTGTCAGAGGCACAGCAATATAATGGGCAAATTATCCGTCAGAGTGAAGGTGCGGCAGACTCCACGGAACTCTGGTCTAGGCTTATAAATGCCCTAGGGCAGATAGCCTAGTATGAACCTGTGAACCTGTGAACATAGGCCTGGGGCAGTTGCTGCTATTAGGACAGTGGTCTGCAGCAAGCTATATAGTAGTAGTCAGTTTTAGCCATTGGTGTTTGACCATGGCTGATGCATGTTGCTTCTTGTTGTGGTAACAACAGGGGTGTGTGGTTATCCATGCCATTTATTGGTAGTCACCCTCATTTTGTATCTTGTTCCATGTTTTTGCACATGTACATCACTGTATGAGGTGTGACCCTGGTAGTGTCAGGGTGCTGATGTGCGCTTTGACCCTGTTTTCTATTACAGCACTGATATGTGCATTCCCTATACTGTGTGCATTTACACTGCACACATCTTGCTGTTTATACCTTTGGCATTGGGTAGCATTACATCTAGGTTCCTATCCCTTGTGATAGCTATGAGGTGGGTTTGTGATTTTGTGGTTTATGATTGGTGAGGGTGGATGTTAGTCATGGTCCTCAGGTGTGCATATGATACATGGTATTACATTACTTACACATGGCATTCATGCCTCGGGTGGTGCTGCAGGGCTGCCTCTGTCGGATGCACATACTACACTCCCTGTACATTTGGAAGCAGGTTGTGTCATGTTAGGCATCCCTATTACTGTATGAGTGAGTCAGAGTGGGTATCGGTCCCAGTGTTCCTACTGACCAAGCATATGTGCTATGCGTTGCCTCTTTGCCAAGGCCAGGGCATACTGGGCACGCCTCCTTCTGCCTACTGGGACAAGGTCAGGTTGTTCCTCCTCCAAGTCACCGCCTGCCTGTGGTGGCCTTGGCAATGGTGGGGGGATGTTTGGCCCAGCCCTGTGCTGGTCCTGCTGCAGCTGTTTCCGCAGGATCATATTATGTAGCATAGCACATATCATGATCATTTGGGTACATGTAGTTGGTGTGTACTGCAAAGCTCCACCAGACGTGTCCAGACACTGGAACCGTGACTTGAGCAGCCCAAACACACGCTCTATGATATTACGTGTTTGTGCGTGTGCCTCATTATGGCGTTCCTGTTCGGGTGTGTGTGCATTTCTGATGGGTGTCATCAGCCACGGCTCGAGTGCATAACCAGCATCCCCCACTAGGTGTCCGTGTGGGAAGTCCCCATTGGCAAATGATTGGTACAGCTGCGTCAGATGCCAGATGTGGGAATCGTGGTAGCTCCCAGGGCAGCCAGCACACACATTCATTATTATGCCCTGGGCATCACACATGACCTGGCAGTTGATGGAGGGGTATCCCTTGCGGTTAATGTAGACTCTACCCCGCTCACCGGCTGGTGCCTTGATGCATATGTGCGTGCAGTCTATTGCACCCAGCACCTCAGGGTATCCCGCTATTTGCTGGAAGAGACGATATTGCTGGACACAACCTCACGGTCACTAGGGACATATATATGATCACTGACATGTGGTGACATGGCATCCAGGAACTGGTGCAGTACCCTGGAGGCTGATGCCTGTGATATCCCCATCATATCGCCAGTTGGTCTCTGAAAGGTACCTGTTGCTAGTATTCTTAGGCCAACACATACCTTGGTTTCCACTGGGATGGGTTCCCCTCTGTTGGTTCTGTGTGTGAGGCGTGGCCTGCACAGCTCAACAATCTGCTGCAGGAGCTCTCTGTCCACTCTATAGCTCTACTATCTCCAGCTCATGTAACCCATGGTAGGTGACCCTAGGCCTGTATACTCTTCTCCTTCTCCTCACTCTGGGTTGTCTGTCAGCATCTGCATTATCACCACCCTCAGCAATTCGCCTATGTCTGATTATAACAGCTATGGCAGCCCCTAGCATTTCTGCTCTGAGTTCAGCTTTTTTCAGGTTTCAATTCTGATAGCTTAGTTTCTGGCAGTATCTCTTGTGAGAAACAGCCTGCACTGCTCTTTGTTGTGTTTTAAGTGCTGGGTTGGGCTTCTAGTCTGCCTGTGTAATTGCCTGCTTCTAATTGTTTCCACCAATTAACTTTAGTAGTAACTTCTGGCAGTTTCCCTGTATTTTGGTTGTTTCCTATTTCCTCTCTGTTTCCTGAGGGGGAGCAATGTGCACACCGGCTTAAACACACTCACAGTAACTTAAACGCGTGTACACATCCCTACACGGTGTTACACGCGCGCACACATCCTTACACGGTGTTAGCTAGGCTGATTCATGCTAAAACGCGCGCACACCGCCTTCCACGGCGCGCATGCACGTATATCAAGAAACTTAGAGTGTAGGGATAGCGTATGCCCTCAATTTCTTGACATTCCTAGTGTTCTGTTGGGACACACCTCCCTCCCTGATGTCTGTCTGTCATCTCTTACCTTACATTGCCCTCCAATCTGGTACATTTCTTTCTATCCTTCTATCCCATGATGTCATGTACCTCGCACTCTGTTCCTCCCCTTCTCTAACTCTTACACTACTCAGAAAGTGCTCATTACTTATGTGGCAGTGTGATTCAGTATTGTAACCCTCATTTACATAGGATTGCCTAGTAATGCTTAGTTACATATCTTACACGGAGCTTCCCCCCCTTGACAACCACTAAACGGAGGCCATATTGTTTTTGCTCTGCAAGTCCCTCCATTGACATTTCATGTAATATATAAATCCCACAATTGTGGGCTTATAAGCTTCGGTTTTCAGTTTTAGGTAGCGCACCCCGTTTGCGCTGGTGTGCGCTACAGTTAAACACATAAATCCCGTGAAAAAAAAAAAAGTTATATAACTTTTTTGCAACACTTTCATGCCAATGGCCACATATTTGGCCATTGGCATGCTTAATGTAACAAATGCACCCTTTATTTGGAGCTGACATAGCTCCGTTTTTAATTTTGCAGAAATGTACTCAGTTGTCAGCTGAGTACATTTCTGCAGTTAACACGTCCGTTACACGGACTGGTTTGGGCTTCGTGGATCGCTCACATACCTCATTTGCATATCTTGGAGCTGCAAATGAGGTATTGAGCATTTCCACGCCCACTCCGTGTAAGAGACGTGTTAGCTGTCTCTTACACGGAGATTTGGGCTGTTGCTGAATCAGGAGGCTTACACGGAGGCTTACACTACTCTTAAACTCCGTGTAAGCCTTCCTGAATCTGGCCCTTACTATGTACTGTTCTATATTATTCTTTTATGTAGAGATTGTGAACTCATTTATTCTCACATGAAAAAGGGCTGGTGTCTCACAGGTATAAATTTAAAATAAAAATAAAATAGCAAACTTTCGTAACAAAGACAAATTATATGAAATATACAACTATAAAAAATGCAAAATCCTAATAAGCTCATTTGTTAAAATGCCACATGGTATAGCAGAATATAATAGCAAAGGTACCTAAACCCAACAAAATAAACAAAATAAAGTTGAGTATAAATCCTGTAGCACAAAAAGACTCACAAAATAACTTTATTTTAGGAGAAACTGAACCATGTACAATTCCTATGCAGAGGGTCTGATGTCACACTCCTAATCTATAAACACTAATTCTGAGGTTACACAAATTTGGAGAAAGGTGAAAATTAAAAAAAAAAAAAAAAAAAAAAAAGAAATTTTTGGGTTATGCAGACATGGAGAACTCTTTCTACCATACATAATCAAACACTTCAGTATAGTTCACTATTCACACTATAATTAACTGGAGAAATTGCTGCAATGAACAAATTATAGGGAAATTACTGTGCCCTTTATATACATATTTTGAGCATGTTACAGCTTGGTAATATGCCAGATTTACCCTGTGATAATTCTGATTGTTAATATTATACTACTATTATGTATTGGGATTTAGAAAGGATTTTCATGAGTGTCAAAAAGTTGTCCCCCCCCCCCACACAGTCTAATTTAGAGACAGGCCCGCCACGATTATTTTCCACAGTTGAAAAAAAGTACCCTAGTATTTTGTTCCAGTGGCTTGATGAATGATAAAGAGGAATTCTGGGGGAAGAACAGCAAAAGCTAATTAGCCATGTGCAACCCCCCCGGAAATGCCTGCATAAATTAGCACAGAGAGATGTCTTAATTACCATGACCAAAAGATGGTGGTCACCCATTCAAGTAAATGGCAGAGAGTGCATTGAAGGTAAGTTTAGCAAAGTTCAGTGAAAAGGGAAAGGTGAGACGTGTGTGTGGTAGTGTGCATGCATATATGCAGAGTAATGTATGGTCTAGCATGACTATGTGTGTGTGTGTCTGTGTGTCTTCATGTAAACGTATGGATGTGTGCATGTCTATGGAAGAGTGAATTAGGGCGGTGCCTTTGTTAATGCAGTGCATGGGCCACCAGTGGTAATTACCTCTGAAAAGGACATTTTAACACTGGCTGTTATTATGTGCATTTCAGGGACAAACAAATTAGCTGATAATGAGGTCTTCCTCACTGCAGCTAAATTTTCCCTGAATCACATATTCCGTGGTAGATATTCCATGGTAGATTAAACTGACCTACCCATGGTAAGTATTTTACACAGCTATGGTATATTTTTTCTGAATGCAGAGATGGAATTTATTGGATCTAAAACTTTTCTGTGATATATAAACTGGGCCACGTTTTCAAGGCTAGCATGATGGGCTACACACACAAGCCACAGCTGTTGACTGGTTATGATCCCATAGATGAAAGCTCTACATTGTGTGATAAATGGTCTGCAGATCAACAGTGCACTGGTGTACATTTCTGATCATTATTTATGACCCTTTCTGTAAAAATACTATGTACTGTACTATACTGTACTGTTCCATACACCACATAAGTACAGTGTCTCAGAATGGGCTGCATTTTGTTGTGATCTGGGTTAAATGCCAGTTAAAGTTTTTTTTTTCTGTAGTCAGGTTTTTCTGTAATGTTTTACAAAAATGTGAAAGTATAAGTGGTTTTCTGGTTTCTCTCGTCTTGTGGCTTGTGCTAGGTTTTATGTTTAGGTCCCTGAAGGGCCGATTAGCAAAAAGCACAAATTTGTATACATTGCAAAATGGTTTGCATTATTTTATGTCAGTCATTTTGTAAATAAGTGGTTTAAAAGTATTAATGTGCACTGTATTTTTATTTATATTAGTTTCAACTTATTATGACATCATTGTCTTTCTTAGATTGTTGGGTTAGTCTGAATAGTTTTAAGGCTAGAAGGGCTTGTATTTCTACTTTTTTAGTGGATGTTTGCCTTCTCTTCTTTAGCAAAGTTTTTAATGTTTTAAAAGTTATTGTTTTTAAGTTATTTTCTTATGTATGTTGTTTTATTATAGTGAGTAGTAATTTGATAACGTCTATTGTGCAGGTTTTAGTGATTTATGAGCTTTTTACAGTACCACTTGGCAGACTATGATAGGGTAGAGTGCACATATATTCAGTACTTGACATGTAGCTTAAATGTGTATTCATTACTCATTTTGTTTTATTTAATTTTTTTGCCATGGTCTGTGATTAGGCTACATATCTACCTGTCTGTCTCTCTGTCTATATGGCTTACGCTCTCAAAGACAGAAAGAGACGCGCATACACGTACGCACGCACACACACACACACACACACACACACACACACACACACACACACACACACACACACACACACACGCATGCACATTTCCCAGCTGTACTGCATATCCTGTATGACTGTAGTATCTTCAAACGGTGTATTATTAATAGCAAATCAGGTTTTCTTTCTACTCGTCATAGCTTTTCCCTGCATGCACACAGTTACATTTTGGTAACTGGGGTGCTCAGAATGCCATATTCATGTATCACTTCACTGTCTTCATGATAAAGGACAATATCTGCATTACCTTGTGCACTGTGGGTTTTAGTGTTTTCTCCTTGTTGAGTCTCTGTACTGTCACATTTGAGAAATTTCCATACTGAACTTCACATGGCATAAAATGTTCCTAATCTCTTGTGTAACAAGACCTGCACTGTATTTCTTAATGTGTTACTTGTGGCTTTTCTGCTGTGTACAACATGTGCTCTTTCTGTTCAAAAGCCACATGTACTGTTGTGTCATATTGCCAAATTTCAGAATAAAAGATGGTAAGAGTGTGTAACAGTAACTTCTGCCTATTGCAGTCATATTACACAACATATGCATACAGAAAACATTACCTACATTACATGAAAAATAAGAGTTGCCTGTCAGCCTGCTTAAACACACAGATGGCAAGCTAGATAATATGATACCTAACTACTCCTTAATAGTTTGATCCATAAAACACCTGATGTTTCAAAACATTTTATGTACTTGGGAGCAAGCAGAAAAGTCACCTAGTTACACAAAACGCAACATGTCCTCCTTGGTAGCTACCATCACATTTGGATATGGAACAACTGTGCAGTTAATTACACTGTATAAATGTTTTCTAGCAAAAGTTGCTGTGTTCATAGGTTCATAGGTAGGTACTAGGCTATTGGCCCTAGGGCCTATATAAGCCTAGTCAAAAATGTACCCTGGCTTTCGCCACCCAAGAATTTTTTTTTCCTGTGCTCCTGTCGAGCAGAGCCACAGAAGTGATCTCTGTGGTGAATTTCCTATTTCCCATCCAATCATCAAGATTTTTCTTGAAGAGTGCTAATGAGAAGCTCTGTTTGACATAGATAGGTAGTCTGTTCCAGAGTATGGGAAGTCTCGGGGACAGGAATCTATCCCTCCAGCATGTTCTGTTTATTGTGGTGACAAGGTTTAGGTCCCTAAAGTGTGTAGCTCAGAGGGATTGGGATTTCTTTTAAGTGGAGCATGTCCAACAGCTCTGGGTTTGATATAGCTTTGTATGTTAGGCAGAGATCACCTCTGAGTAGGCAAGATGCGACGGAGTAAAGCTGGAGTTTTTTGAGATGGTCTGCATCTGTTTGAGGCCAGTAATTCTCTTTGTGAGGTATTTCTGTGGCCTTTCCAGTTGTTGTAGCTGTCTTGTGTGGTACATACCAAAAGGGGCATTGTACTCTATAATGGGTCTAATGAGTGATGAGTAGAGGGTAACAATGATCTTTTTTTTTCTGGATGATAAACCTTTTGTGATGAGGTGAGCCACATAGAAGGATTTCCTGACCACTGTGGCAATGTGATTATCAAAGGAGCGACTTCTGTCCACCTGTGTCCCAAGATCTCTTATCACATTTTTGGTGTTAAGTAGACTACCAGCTATGTGGTAGTTCATGGGTACAGAGTTTTTACTAAAGGGGGTGACAATACACTTTTTGGCATTGAGCTTCAGGCCATGACTTTGACACCAGGCATCTATCTCAGTGAGGCCCTTATGTAGTATGTCCACATCGTTAGGAGTTTCGATTATGGCTCCTAGTTTGCAGTCATCTACAAACTTTGTTAGCCAAAGACCTTCTTTGTTAGCCTATACATCAGAGAAGTAGATAGCAAACAGGAGAGGACCCAGGACTGAACCCTGTGGTACACCACTTGTCACTGGTCTGAAGTCAGATTTGGATTCTGCTACACAGTGTAGGTTCTGTCCGTGAGCCACTTGGCAACCCATCTTGTGACATAGGGATTTATACCCAGTTTAGTGAGCTTATCTATAATTCCAGAGTGGGGGATGGTGTTGAAAGCCTTGGCGAGATCGAGATAGGCTGTGTGAACCACCTTACCCTCATCTATGGCTTTGGTGACTGCTTCAAAGAAGTCAATCAGGTTTAGGAGACATGATCAGCCTTTTACAAATCCGAATTGGGTAGGGTCCAGAGTTTAGAGATTACCAATGTCTTTGTTTATGAGTTCCATGATGATATGTTCCATGGCCTTGCAAACCAGGCTCGTCAGGCTAATGGGGCGGTAGTTCCCAGGGTCCGTTGTGGCTCCCCTGTTGTGGAGTGGGATAACCGTTGTGGTGCGCCATTCAGTGGGCAAAAAGCCTGAGGTGAGGCTATGATTGAACATGGTACTTAGGTAGGCTGCCAGTTCATTCTGTAGTTCATGTAGAACGCAGCCTGGGATATTGTCAGGTCCCATGGATGCTGTGTTCTTGGCTTTGCAGGGTGTGTTTTTTACCTGTGCAGCCATGATTACAGGAAATTTTGCATTCTTCTGGTATAGAGATGGGCTCTCTAGGGGGTGAGAGGGGGGTAAAGTTAGCACTGAACCTATCTGCCAGGATGTTGGCAATATCAGTTGGTTCTGTATATTCAGTACCATTGTGCTGTAACTCAGAGCAGATATGAGTGTTGCCATTGAGATTCTTGACCTAGCTATAGAATGCTTTGTGGTTGTCTTTAGAGTCAGTGGCAATTTTGTTTTCATAACTAGCTTTGGAGGATTTTATGAGAGATCTTAGCTTCTTACTGAGGTTGACCAGAGAGTTCCTCCAGTCATGGGATTTTACTCTTTTTTGCAACAGTTTCTTTCTTCTGTTGTAGAGTTTGTTTATGGGAGAGGACCATCAGATTGGCTTCCTTTTTTTGGAGGATAGCATCTTAGTTCTATTAGGGATAGCATGATCCATGCACTCATGTAAGTTCTTATAAAGTGCATTTGTGTAGGATACAGCAGTCATACCTCTATTGTCTGTCTGCATGGGTGTCATGAAGTTTGCCACTTCTGTCTTAAGAAGTGTGAAGTTGGCTTTGGAGAAGTTTTTTACAGTGGTTTCCCTAATTGGGGGTGGGGAAGGGATGTGGATGTCTAGGGTGATTAGCTAGTGGTCAGATCTGACAAAAGAGTAATTGACCTCTGGTTTAGAACACTGGTTGCCCATGTTGGTAATCACCAGGTCTAGGATATTGCTGACCCTGGTGGGGGTGTGAATAAGTTGATCCAAGGCATTGGAATTTATGAATTCCAGAAAACATTGAGCAAAAGAGTTGGTACATGAGTAGGTTTCCCAGTTAATGGTGGGGTAGTTGAAATTGCCCATTATTAGAGTGTTGTGTTGTACCCTAATACTTTCCAGTGTATCAAGAAATGAGTAGTGGGAATCCTGGGGCATGGTGGGTGGTCTATAGCAAGCTAGAATTTGGATTGCGGTCTTTCCCAGAGTTAGTTGCACTTGGATAATCTCGGAGGCATTATGCTGTGCAACTAGCTTGGAGGTGTAGATATCCTTAATGAATATAGACATGCCTCCACCTTCAGTGCTTCATTCCGGGTTAGGTGGCCGAGAGGTGTGGTATGAATTATAGCCTGGTAATGCAGGGGTGCTCTCTGGAGCTTTGAACCAGGTCTATGTCACTGCACAGATGTCGATGTTTTCCATTTTAAGGAGTGCCTTGAGTGAGTGCATTTTGAGGTTTAGACTTCTAGCATTGATCATTAAGTTATTACAGCAACCGTGAGATCTTTTATATAGTCTGTGTCATGAACAAATAAAACTCCTTGTTTTCATCTACCTGTACTCACTGCATATATTTCAACACTTGTGGCATAGGCAGCTATACGTTTCCGTATTGTTAATTAGTCATCTCCCCATTACTGGTATATATTTCATAATTAAACTTTTGGTAATAAATGCTGGCATACGTCACTGACTGTAGCTTGTTCCATCAGCTAGTTTCCTTGAAGTTCGCAAACAGGTCCCTATAACATGAGAAAAAATGTTACAAAAAGGGTATTCCAGCCTCAGTGAAGTGCAATAATAACTGAAAGCCATTTGTACTTCATGCCTTTGAAAGAAGAGGTTACTGTCCTGGGTCTACATTGCAAAGGAAGGTGCAAGAAAGAGTTCCACTATGATAATTCATTCTCAATTCAACATATGTAAACTCATTTATCTTAATGGATCAAAAATCAGATCCTTGAATTATGAAACTGCAATAATGAAACATGCAAGCCCTCTGCACCTATTTATAGATATCAGCTCCACAGTACACAGCTATGAGAACAAGAGAAACATAGAAGTAAGAGTAGTAATAAAAAAAGTATTAAATACCAGTTGCAAACTGGCTGCTAACTCAGATGTATGTGCAGTACCTATGAAGCAAAACATGTTTAGTGTTTAAAAGTTACATAGGGTTACTTGTTAGAAACAAAATAAACTCCACAGATAACAACCAGATATTCCTTAATTTCCAAACAAGTGGTGCCTGTAGTACACAGGTTCTGAAGTATTACGTTGGCTGTAGTACACAGGTACTGAAGTATTATGGTGGCTGTAGTACACGGGTACTGAAGCATTATGTTGACTCATTCTATATTATATGATGTACCCCCCATTTAGTTTTTTTATACAACAGGAAAAGGTTTGGACAATCTACAAACTGCTGAAGTGTTCGGATGGAAACATTACTATTTTAAAGTAAGAAATCTGTACCCTTTGTAACGTCTGTCATGTGGGGTCCAGACTAATCCAGGGAATATTAATGTTCAAAATTCTTACATTAGGGAGACGTCTAGATTTCTTGCAGTTATTCAATGCATTATACAGGAAAGACTATAAGTCAAATAAAAGTTAAATACCATAATGATCATGTATCATATGTACATATGTAAATATTTGTTTTATTAAGATGTTGTTTTACAACTTCATTGATGAAAAAGTTAACATCATAGTTATGATGGTGTGTGTAATAGGCTGACTATGACATTTACGAAGTGCAGGGTATCGAATGACATGTTTGAATCACTGTTTTCAAAATGGCAGTGAATCGAACCAAAAGTGATCTCCTTTGAATGGTTGAGTGACAGTTGCACTCAATCATTTCTCATTTGATGTGCTAGGAGATTGCAGTTCAATGAGGAACAGAGAATTCATCCATTTCCTCACTGTTGTGCGATCCTGAAGTTGGTATATTTAGTGTGCAGGGGGTGTGGGGGGTGCAGGGGGTATAGCCCCTCTGCAAAATAGTAGCATTAACATACCGTTGACTGTGGAGTGTAATAGTATGTTAATGTGCATAGCATGGGTGACTGACATCACTTCCTGCTATGTCAAATACGTCAAACCATGGTTGTCTATGTATTCATTTTCACCTTGGTTTACTTTTTGCCATTCTAGATTCAGCATTTCAGGTCGACATTCTAAATATTATAGTCATTTTTGCAGGTTTACTCATGACAGTTTGTTAAAATCTGCATAGCAAAAATTGCAGTATTGGAATGCATTAATCTGTTCTAATCACTGTTTTAAATTATGTATTTAACTCTAAAAAGGAACTAATTCTAATTAATTTGTCATCTGTTATACACTGCTTATACCTTGCACCTAGGTAATGGCTGAAAGTGGTCCTTGGATCAGTCTACTTAACAGGTAAACAAACAAATAAATTAAAATATAAATAAATAAAACATACAAGAAATTATCACCAAAGACGTGCATGGTGGTAATCTTTCTGGTTTTCACTTTTCTTGTATTTTGTGAAATGAATATTTAGTTAAACCATGGATTGGGTTGCAACAGGTAGCACCCTTGTTTTTGTTGTATAAGACTGGGTTTAATTACTATACCTGGTAGATCGAGTGCTGAGACTGCAATGCCACATAAGGGGGGCACTACACTCCTGAATGTGTTATCGTTTGGATGAGACATTTAACCAAGGCTCCATCTGCTTGAGTTGGTGGTAGCTCAGGTGGATGTAAAAGATCCCATGGCACTTCTCAGAAAGAGTAGGGAGATTTCCCTGTTGCCCTGGCCAAATTTCCCCTTGTAGTATCAATAACACCTTGGGTCTCCACTGAAAAGAATCTCTAACCTAGTGGGACTAACCTGGTCAACAACGGATCAAAAGATAAATAAATAAATAAATAACATTTTATGAAAGCCAGATTAGAAATTATGGAAGCTTTATTAATGTTAAGATACAAAATAAGGACACCTAATGATGTCAATGGTTATATTGCATGGATAGCTCATTTTTCACTTTAAAAGTTTGGTTATCAATTAAGAATTGTTACTTAAGTGTCTGCTATTTTTATTCATCACAGTATCACAATGTTGAATGAAAAACATCTGACGCAATACAGTGAAGAATCACACTATGAAACACTCATAACATCTAACATACTAGAATCACAAAAAGGAAGCAATTTCCTTACATAATCTTTACAATAAACACTTCCATAAAACTAGGCCTCTAATATATCTGATAAATGGTAGTGTTTAATATATCTGGTAAATGGTAGTGTTACATTAAGGGTTTTTAAAGGAAAGTTGTGGGGTTAAAGTTAGGAGCAGGGTTAGTGTTATCACCTATTACAAAGGTGGGTTTTAAGGTGAGGGCAGATCTTTGTGATCAACCATCAGAGGTGTGGCACCTTCTGTTGTACCTCTTGTCACTTTGAAAACAACAAACTGTGAAATTCACTGTTACATATTACAAGTGTTTTGCCTTATACAGTATGGGAATCTGAAACTGTTGTTCCTTGGAGAAGGGCGATTATCTTATTTACTACAGTCTGAGACTTAATTTACATATATACCCCCTTATTTGCACTTTTATTCCATTAGTTCTAAGGGTCATAGTTTTCACAGTTTCAAAAAACACCCCTTCTACGTGCCATACAACTACCCACTCCCTGTATAATCAAATCTAAAGTCACCGATGTTTGAAGAAAAATGTTTCTATAAGCTTGTACCAATACTTATGTTTAGTACAATTCAAATAACTTGTTTTTGACAGTATTCAGCTAATTTTGATCGACTGCTTCTCCTTCAGCAGAAGTGAATTTGGCCAGATGAAAAATTACCCTTTTCAGCTTGTGCACGGGCATGTTACTGATCTGAGACTACAGTCAAAGTCTTATTACAGTTAGACAAAGCACTCACATTTTATACCTAAAGGCACTCGAACTCTGTAAATATTACATTGTGATGCAACATCTCAAGCACCTTGATAATAAGATGTAAGGTAGAAACAGGATATTCCCTTTTCAATATTTTCAGTGCAGGGCTGACAGAGTTACATCTGCTCCTTCCAAAGCAACCAGAATAAGTGTGCACAATAAACATTTCCCCATACTTAACAGATTAAGTGCGCACAGTAAACATTTCCTCATAGTTACTAGAATAAGTGTGCACAGTAAATTTCCCCTATAGTTACTAGAATAAGTGTGCACAATAAACATTTCCCCATAGTTACCAGAATAAGTGTGTACAATAAACTTCTCCCCATAGTTACCAGAATAAGTGTGCACAATAAACATTTCCTCATAGTTACCACAATAAGTGTAGAAAATAAATATTTTCCCATAGCTGAAATCTGCTTCATTTAGTGTAGATGAGGATTCATGTGTCAAACAATCTAAGAAGGAAGTATTAACTAGTAGGTATAAACCACCGTGGCCCAAAGTAATAGAAATATTGCATGGTAGGGAGTGGGAGTTTGGCATAATGGTTAAGGTGTTTACCTTACAGATACAAGGTGCATCATTTGATACACACATGGGGTACTTGGCTAGACTTAAAATGGCCCACAGTGACAGTTAGCCTAGTACTAATCTATGAACCTATAAATCAAATACACAGCTTGCACTCATGGTGGAATTGACAGAAAACAGACTGGCACTGGCTGGTAGTAATTCATAGTCCGGTGTTTCAGTAAGCCCAAATGTGCAACTGCAGATATATGCAAATAGCCACATAAAGACAAGCAAATGAAATGAGGTAGTAAAATTAGATCTTAATGATATTAAAATGCGTGTATGTACAGTAAGCATAGCCATAACTCATAGATGGTCATTCACAACACCTTTTCTCACATGTGGTTAGGGTGCAACTTAACCTGTGACAATTATCTAGAGCCAAGGTTTACACCACCGAATGGCTAGCCCTGCCATGGCAATTCTTCCACACCACACACTTGTGCACCTGTTCACATCTATGGCCAAATTAAAGAGTCCAATCCACCTACTGCATGCCTTTGGAATGTGGGAGGACACCCACATGTACACAGGGAGGACATGCAGACTCCATACAGAAGGCACCCCATCCAAGACCTGAACCAGGAGAACCTCTTGCTGTGAGACAAAACAGTATCCACTGTGCCACCCTCACCACTGTGCTGCCCTCTGTCAAAATGTCATCATTCTAGGTAGCAAAAAAATGCTTGGAGTTACAGCAGCCATTCTGCACCAGCATACTATAGCCCTTAGTGCTGCCAGTTACCAAATGATTACAGGTGGTGTCAGCTGATATAATGTAAATGATGCCATCAGCCATTATGAGTATTTCATAGTCCTCCACTTGTAGAATATTTGACAAGTTCCTTGATATAATGCTTCTATATGTGGGAGATAACATATGATTTCATAGCACATCCCAGCAGAGAGTTAACGCCATGACTGCCTTCACAAAGGCTTCTGGGAAAGGGCTGCAATTATGTGAACTCCCCTACCTAGTAGGTGTGCACCATAATAGGGTAGTTTGTATGTTTTATATATATATATATATATATATATATATATATATATATATATATATATATATATATATATATATATATATGGCACACATCTCAGCTATATTTCCACTTCCTGTGCACTGACATTCCACAGGGCCATCTGGTTGGATGGACTGCGTTGAATGTTAAAGTACACTGCTGCATGTCTGGTGTGTCTGTAAGTAGCAATCCCTTTGCTTATGCATATTCTGCTGTAGGCGATGCTGAACACCCAATGGAGTCCACACATGTAGAACTCACAGAGTGTGGCTAAATGACAGTAATACATTTTACATGCACAAACTCACAACATTGTAGAGTATGTCTTTTGCCAACTCAAACCCAATTTCCACTGTCTAGACATGTCCTGGTGGCACTCCAGTATGATCCTGCAACAGACTGCTGGAGGTTCTTGAAATTTTGCATTCTTCCTAATATGGTCTTGAGGAGACAGACCAGGGAGGTCCAAGACACTCATATAGTTGGACTGTGTTCACACACACCCTGCAGGGAAGACCTATTAACATACAGTTCTAGAATGAGAGTGTGGTGGAAGAGCTATAATCAGCAGTCACACAATCACCCCTGGACAGTGACAGATGTAGTACCTGTAAAATGAGGTGAGGCAGCAGCATCTAATCCAGCAATTTGGGCCCTGATAACCACACAGTTACAGTACAATGTCTCATAGATTAAACTTGTTGCATGCAGTGTAAATATCCTACTCAGTGCATGGCCAGACCCCCATGTGCTTCAGACAGGTCTAGAGGAGGAGTTGGGAGGGTGGCTTAATGGTTAAGGTGTTTGCATTAAAAACACAAGGTGCAGGGTTTGATTCCCACAAGGGATAATTGGCTAGGCTTAAAATTGTCCTCAAGGGCAGTTAGCCTAGTACTAACCTATAGGTTGGTACTAGGCTATCAGCCCTAGGGCCTATGCAAGCCTAGCCATAACAATTCCCTGGATATTTCTTACCACAATATTTACTTCTCCAGGCCCCTATCTAGCAGGGTGACTGACATGATCCCCGGGGTGAATTTCCTATCTCCCATCCAATCATCAAGTTTTCTTTTGAAGAGGGCCAATGAGGCGTTCTGCTTGATATGTATGGGCAGTCTATTCCAGAGTATGAGGAGTCTTTGGGTCAGGAACCGATCCCTCCAGCATGTTTTGTTCATTGTAATGACAAGGTTTAGATCCCTGGAGCGTGTGACTCTGAGGAATTGGGATTTCTTTAAGTGGAGCATGTCCAATAGCTCAAGGTTTGACATGGCCTTGTATGTTAAGCAGAGATCACCTCTGAGTACACTATATGCCACAGAGTATAGCTGAAGTTTTTTTAGACGGTCAGTATATGGCATCTGCTTGAACCTATGAACCTATGAAAGGTTGAGTGGGACATGTTCATCATGGCGTTCACAAGTAGCTAGGGACACAGCAACACATATCTGTCTATGCACACTGGCTGGTGGTATATCATAGGAGTGTGGGATAGGGGATTGTGAGCTGATGGGTATTCTGTGTCATACAGTTTCCTCCTGCAGTGGTGTGGGAATCCCACTATGTTATCATGGCCTGATTCAGAGTCAAGAGTCCCAAAGTCATGGGTATTCTGTGCTATACATAATCTCCTGCAATCATAGTCCACAACAGTCTATATTTTTACAGACTGTCCAGAGTTTTGCCTCATATTTTTGGTCTGGTGTTGTTTTCTAGCAAATCACTGAGGATTGAAGTCACTAAATAATGGCATACTTTTGAGTTTCAGACTTCATATCTTTCAAAAAATGCATGCTAACACAAACCTTGTTATTTTAGTAACATTATTTAAATCTGTCCTTATTTTTGGGCTTTTGTCCCCCATAATTTTAGGCTTTGTCCAGATTTCATGTGCAGAGCAATTTGGGTGGAAAAGGTTATATCCAATATTCAAAATCATGCCTGTCTGGAGCTAAATTTAGGGACATCGGAAATAAGTTAAAACGGGTTAGGGTCAATTATGACAGGGTCATGGCTCATACTGGTGTAAAGAATCTAAGCAGTCTTTTACTCTTGAATGTGAACAGGATATGGAAGAATTATCAAACAACCTTGAAATCATGGGGAAAAGGATATCCGTCTAGCAAAATCCACTTTATGCATTATGTGGACTCTCGTGTTAAGGAATTGCTCAGATTACATAATTTGCAACTATAGACTAAGGGAATCAAACATACAACTAGAGAATGCAGCTTGCTAGCAGCTCGTAGCCTTAAATTTGTGTGCTGAATGTCCTAATATGAGATGATTTCCATTTATCTTTACTAGATGTTCAAAAGGGAAGTCATAATCTTTGTAACTAACTTATTTCAATGTACAGCTGCCAACACAAGTTTTAAAAACACCTTTTAACTCTGCCCAAATGATCCATGTTTATTTGTCTAGTCTCTGATATGAGCAGTGCTGCAGGGAACATTTGTGTGCATGCCCTACATATATTTATTAATGTGCATACAGATCATTAAACTAATCCATTCCAACTGTGATAGTTGCAATGCAGTTAGTATGCCATAGAAATCACTGTTTTTACTGACATGGTGGTAACCACATAAAGAGAAAACATTGTGAAGTACTTCAGCACTCTGGGTATCCTGTATTGTACAAAATGTGATGATAAAATATGCATTTTTTTCCTTTATGTTCCCATTAAGAGTACCACGTATCCAGGTAAAATCCCTCCTTATTCAATCAGTAGTTTCTCAACAGAAATAAATTATGATTATGAAAATAGTAGCCTAAATTCAGTGCTCTTTGAAACCCCTTCCAACTGACTAGCTGTCCTACCACTGTCATCAACCCTAAGGGTAACCTTACAAATGAAGGGTTAAGTATTGCACCCTTTACATCTATACCATTGTCACATTTATTCAGAATCTCCCTGACTACATGATCTATCTAAGTCATCTGGAAGTTGTCAAATATTATATTGTCTCTCTCTCTAAAATGAATCCCCCTTCTCAGAAAACTATAAGCCCATAGTTATCCCATTCCTCTATAAAATTTTAGAACTACCTTATAAACATGTTTTCACAGTCAGGGAAACTTTGATGCATCCTTGACCAGACACCCTTCAGGAAATATCCACAACTATAACTCCCCCAACTATTACTAGGGGACAGCTCTTCAATGCACTTTCCAATGCAAAAAAAACTACTTTGATGGACCCCAATACATCACAGAATACTTCCTTAATATCATGAAACATGGCCTACTGGGACAACAAGAAACACAGTTAACTGCAGCCTCCACACAGGCTTCATGCCAACTGAAAGGAAGAATGCAACTTTCATCCCTCTGCATAAGAAACCTTCAGACACTGGATCCAACCCAGTTTGATTTTGTCAAAGGCAGGCCATTTCTACTGAACCTGGTGGACTTCTTCAAGAAGGTCACCAAAGCAATGTACAACAAAAAGGTGTATACTGCCTACCATGACCTGGCAAAATCATTCAGCACTATACTCCACTCGGGCATTGTAGATAAACTCATGAAATTAGGTATAAACCTTTATACCACCAGCTGAATAGCCAGCTGGCTCAAAGATAGGACCCAAGAAGTTAGGATAGGAGAATCTACCTCTACAGAAAGGCCTGTTACCAGTGGAGTTCCTTACGTCTTAGTGCTAGGGGCTGCTCCTTTTTGGCATCTACTTCTCTGAAGTCAAAGGCAATATCAAGGTTCCCTGGCTGATCACATTTGTAGATAATTGCAAACTTGATGCAACCATAGAATCCTTAAAAGGCACAAATAACCTTTATTGCTAGAAGTGTGGTATACCAAGAAATGCATAATAGTAATGTTTGGGAAGACAGCTACACCCAGAATCTACCACATTGATAATATACCCTTAAGAGTAGATTGAGTGGTCATCAATTTGAGAATGCATGTAGACAGTAACCTGGCCTTTGACCATCATGTGTGCATGGTAGTAAGGAAATAATTCTATGTTGCACAATCTATAAATAAGAGTATGTAATCTAGTTCCAAATATGTCATTCCCCCACTGTACTCGGCCCTCATCGGACCGATCATTGAGTGCAATGTCCCCTTCAGTATGTACTTGACCAGGCATAAGTAACCACTGGAACATCCACAGATGTCTCACAAAAACAAAAATACAAGATATAAACAACATATCTAACACAGACCACCTCAAATCCCTATTTCTGCACTTGGTTTCTACAGAATGCTGAGATGAGATCTATGCTTGACCTACAAAGCATCCTATGATCCCACTCTGATGGACCCATTGAACATCTGCAAAACAAATAGCATCAGAACTATACCTCATGTGCAACTTAAATAAGACATGTTAGAGAGAAAGGTATGTGTCTCAGAGACTACCCCTTCTCTGGAATAGCCTTCCCATTAATGAGAAGCAGAGTTTTTCTTTAACTCAACTTAAGTGTAACTTAGAAAAGGGAATGTGGAATCAGAAATGTACTACTGTTCTGGCTGCTATGTTTATATTAGACAGTGGTAACCTATAAATCACCCAAGCCAACATATACTCCTTAAAATAACCTTAGCATAGCAAAACTTGTCAGATATATTTGGGAAGCATAGATAGGCTTAAAAGGCCGCCTTGGGTTGTTAGCCTAGTAAATACTTATGGCCTATTAACCTATGCTACATTTTAAATAACTTCCTGTATTGGTTCACAATTGCCTCTGTTACATCATCCACAGTGTTTTAAGCCAAAGATCATATCTACTGAAATATGGATATGAGCCAAATTACAGCTGCACTCTTCATAGACTTGAAAGGAGAATTCAGTCAGAGTAATAACTTCCTGCTTCTTGAAATAATTTTGGAACATATGCTTCTCAGAAGAGTACATTAAATTGTTTCACAATTACCATACCAGTTACTCAAATCAGGTATAGTTTGGCCCTGCTGTTTTACTCCTGGCTCCTCAATAACAGGTGTATGACAAACTGAATTATTTGATCACTTCTCTTTTCACCTTTTTTTTAATCTTACCCTATCATTACCTTCCCTAATCAGATGACTTGCTAGTTCTAAGGAGTGCAAAGGACAGCTCTGCAATCCAGGATCACATCAAAGACAATCAATGTAAAATTTTCATCTAATTTTCCAGTAATAGTTCAAAGGTTTAACTCAGTACTCTTTGAAACTCTGCCCACCCTGTCTGCTGTCCTACCCCAACATATAAATGATCTAAGGATAACCCCACCAACGAAGAATTAAGTGCTGGAAAAAACAGCTCTTAACTGTTCAGATTTTCATAGAATATCCAGATTTTTGCATCATATTTTGGCCTATTCCTCATGAACCTTGTGGTTTTCTGGCAAATTCTTGAGGAATGAAGTCAATAAATAATGATAGACATTTGAATTTCAGACTTCATATCCTTCAGAAAATACATGCCAATGCAGAACTTGTTATTATAGCAACTTTCTAAGGTTATAAGAGCAATATTTAAAATCTGTTCATATTTTTAGGCCTTTGTCTCCCATTATTTTTGACTTTGTCCAGATTTCTTGCCCTAAGAGGCTGAGAGATATGGGTACAAATGCTTTGGCTACACCCCTGACTGTTTCCTACATTTTAATCAACATGTTAGAAAAACTAGAACTAAAGTTTATACTCAAACAAAACAAGTCTGTACAATTACATGGATTTTTATTCCAGAAATATGTCTTTCCAAAGAAAAGAATGCTCTTATCCTTAAGCTAGAATATTCCTTTCTTGCCTGTAATCAGCCTTAGGAATTCACATAATGGCTTAACTTTACAAAAAACTATTTCTAAAAATCTTTAAGTTCACAACTTTAGATGATACTTACCTCGACACTGCTGACTTCCATCTATATCTCTAGCAGACAGAGACAGCCTGTAAATGCTTGACTACCAATGCCCAAGAGAATCAACACTTATCAGATACATTTGAGAAGCATGGCTAGGCTTTAAAAGGCCCCCCTGGGGCTGTTGGCCTAGTAATTACCAATAAACCTATGAACCTATGAATCGTTGATGCTGGCATCTTCCTTGCTACTGAAAGAGCCTCCTTTCTTCTGGATAAATCTTCAAACGTCTGTCTAATCACTTTTGTTCTCCTCTTGCTCACAAACTGCAGTTCATAAGCTTGTGCTATCCACTCAAAAGACACTACAGTTTACGTTCTATTTTGTCCAAGTTTCAACCTCTACATTTCTTTCTTCTCTCATCAGTATTGGCACCCACTCTGTCTTGTTTCAAGTCACTAATGTTGTCCATGTAGGGTCTATACTACATGATAGAAGTTTGAATTCAGACCATGAGGGTTTCAGTTTCTCTACTCCATAGCACCGAGGTCTGCCACTCCAGTTAAGAACATACCTTTTTCCAAACTTTACCCAGCCATATAAACACCTTAGTCCTTCAATCAGATCCCTAACCCCTTTTCAGTATCTAACCTTCCTTTGCATGAATTCTTGCATGACTCTGTTAAATTCAAATGTTTAACAAAGTGAATTGAAAAATAACTTTTACTTTTAACACAGTTTAATTACATATCTACATAATGGCACTTTCACATCTCTGACATATTAAAATGTTATTTGTACCTCTATAATTCAACCCTTTACAAACCTTTATCTCTCATACACAATTGTAGTAAACAGTTGGCTACAGTTTAAAAGTGAAATAAACATTTGTTTCTTTTTTTTCAACTAGCTCCAGGTGGGATATAAACTCTAGCAACTGCATGATATATTTTATATAAGGAGTTTGCTAAAGTTTAAAAGAAAAAAAAAGATTTTTTTCTTTTTGTCTTTTTATTTATTTATTTATTTATTTTTTTTACTGAAATCTGATGTAATGTATTTGGCCACCTGTTGGTGTGCCGGTAGAAGACGGTCCTGTTTTTTTTTTTTTTCTTTTTGCTATTCAAATGAAGAGCTAGGGATGTAGGGCACCATTATGGACAGTAGCCCCAGGCATTAGTAAAGCCAGCTATACCACTGCATATATCAAAGTCCCCGTGGTGTACATTTATTAGTCTTGTTCTCCTGCCTTTGGCCCACATTGCATTTGAAAGTGCCTACAGACTAGTTTACTCACCTGGTTACAAATGCAAAATAAACAATATAATAAATTGCCTAATTTAACTGTGAAAAACCCTGTATTAAGGCATACGCCATTTCTTTATTTTGGTGCATATAGCTATCACAGTGTGCCATGTTAAAAGATGCCCAGCAACATCTCTTTAACTTCAGCGATACATTAAATCACCGATCAAATAGGATTGTAAAAACTGAGATAAATCCTTTGCATCAGACTTTCTTATGTTTGTATGTCAGTCATCTGTGAGATTCACACACATGTGTTCTACACCTTTATTTCATAGACTATATACACAGTACTGCACTGTGTGCTAAAAATGGTTGTACAAACTGAATTATCAGTGACTGCTTCAGCTATAAAATGGAAAAATATGAGATCTGATTTGTCAGGAAGTTCAGCACAGAGGATAGTAGGTTGCTAGTCAGCCTCATTCCATAGTTCTGGATATGATTCTGCCAGTCTCCATTTGCATACTGTAGGAGTGTGAGGAAAGGCACGTACCAGAACTGTAGTCCCTGTCACTCCTAAAAAAGAACGTTCAGCTGCTAGGCTTAACCTTGGCTAACTAATAAAGGCACAGCTTTTTACTGGTCACTTGTAAGTTACAGCAGAAGCACTGGTCATCTGTAAGTTACAGCAGAAGGCTATATCATTCTTCTGTTTTATGTCCCCAAGTGACATCAAAATGGTGGTTGCGTAAGTGCATATTCACTGGAAAGCCCATGAATGTTCAAGGTCATGAAGAATGAAATCAAACAACATTTATTTAGTGCTGAACTTCTTGTACAAAAAGGAAAAAAAAACTACACAGTAATTTAAACATGAATTTCTCAAAAATACATGGGCAGTTAGCATGGAAGAACTCTTTGTCAAAATAATTAAAAGAAATAAAGCATGGTTTCCTTATGTGTATGTACGTAGGTCATATTGACATATTTCTTTTTGTGTTTTTCCTCTGCAATGTAACTATCTCCAAGGTGACATACATGAACGTATAAGGAACAGCATTCTTTTTTTTCCTTTACAACCATATTTTTTTTATTTTGTTTTATATTTCCCAGTATAAACGTTTCAGCTGTGTGTCTGAAAAGGCAGAAACAGCTGGCAACAAAGGTACTGTATTTCTTTTTAATTATCATATTGTTTTATTTTCCCTGCATTGTTCAAATTCATAAAAGTTAGGTGGCTTTCTCAGTGAGTAATGCTGAGAAAAATGTTGGTGTGTTGATTCTGAGAAAAGACTGATGTGATGAGGATAAATGTAAGGTTAAAGAACGGGCAGGACATACCGCATGTCCTAAGCATACAATGCTCTTAACAAATACAACAGTAGTCAATGAAGTAAAGCAGTGAATGTGGACTAACACAAAAACATAACAGAAGGCTATGAGTGAGAACTGTGTCCTATACCACAGACAGTAATATATTACCGCCACATAAAAAAACAGAAAGTAATATGAAATGAATTATGCAATGTTGGAATACCCCTCACATATGTTTATTTATTTTAATAGCTCTAGTAATATGCTTTGTTTGGACCATGATTCAAGCATTACAAACAAAACAGAACATAAGTAAAGAAGAATTAGAGCAAGTATACCCCGAATAAACTACAAATACAGTGGAAGTAGAAAATAAACATGTATTGATTGAATATGAGCAACCTGTAGAGACCATGATTACCAAGCAGCAACTTGTAAAAAGAAAACGTGTCCATCTGAGTGAATATAGTAATCGTAGGAATTTGGTAGGCACCCCAGTAAGTAACTCACTTCAGATTTTGTAATACATTCATTCACAAGGGGAAAAAAAGCTAGTCCTATGTATCTAAGACAATTTGGAGTCCCTGCATTATGCAGGGTTCACACAACTGAAGTAGTGAGGATGAACAGGTGACTGTGTAGCATGTAGGAGGAGAGGAGCGGAGTATTTGTAAGGTTACTGCAGGATTTCTGAATGGAGGTAAAGACATAGAAATGGTGAAAGAGATGATTTAGCTAATGTTATACAGATTTTGCTTCCCGCAGAGATGGAGCCCATTCATGGAAAATGGTTTTCTAGATCTGTAAATTATTTTGGGAGGAACAGAAATGCTATAAAGAAACTGTGAGATTCTTGTTGACATTTGTAAGGGGACACAATGTGTACAAAGAAACAGCGGATTAGTACTGCTGATCTTTTGGTATGTAATAGAATATAAAATGAAATATAAGCCTTTGACTGGGACTTGAACCTTTGGCCTTCAACAATCCATGCTAATGTTACTGCTTTAAGGCTATCAGAAAGAGTTAAACAGCTTCTGAAGAGCTAGATTGTGAGTCGGCCCTTAAACAACAATGTTTTCCTTCTAGGCTGGGAATCACTAACATGTTACTTTTAAGAACAAATCAGACACATACACACACAGACACACACACACAGATACACACAGGCACACACACGCACACACACACACACACACACACACACACACACACACACACACACACACACACACACACACGCTATGTAAATACATACACACACATATACACATACATACGTACACACAGAGACATACACACACATGTCCGCGTGTGTACGCATACATACATAGAAACATGCAGTCAAAAGCCCCTGCAAGGCATTGTTTAAAACAACATAACTTTGATAAGAAAACATAACTTTGGTTAAGGGTTAACTCAAAACCTATCAACTCAGAGATACTGTGATTTGTCTTTGCAGACCATTTTTGTAAGAGAAACAAATTGCTGATTTTTAGGATGAGTACATATACAAAATTATAATTAGGTCTCTGATCATAACAAATGGGTCGTGCATGGAGCATTTCAATTACACTCTGCAAATGATGAAAAGACATGCTCC
Organism: Protopterus annectens; assembly: GCF_019279795.1. Classification (NCBI taxonomy): domain Eukaryota; kingdom Metazoa; phylum Chordata; order Ceratodontiformes; family Protopteridae; genus Protopterus; species Protopterus annectens. The sequence continues at coordinate 1,782,005,130 of NC_056743.1, read as the reverse complement.
TTTCTGATGTCAGAAAAATGCTTAACAATTGTTAAACACCCCCCCAGTGTTGTTAAGCACTAGTCTCATGTATTTAACAGTGCTTAGCCGCCACCAAAGAAGAACAATGGTAAAATGTTAAACATTAAACACATAATTCACACTTTTTAAAATCCAAATTAAGTGTTTACTGGCTTCCTGATGCTGTTCTTTGGTGTCTCTGTGTGGCAGCAGTTAGTGTGTTATAGCTTTCTAATGATGTAAAATACTTATTGCTGATACATTGATTCATAGGATCATATGTAGGTACTAGGCTATCGGCCCAAGGGCCTAAGTAAGCCTAGCCAACAAGGTTCCCTGGCTTACGCCACCCAAGAAAGTTATTTTCCTGTGCCACTGTCGAGCAGAGACACAGAAGTGATCCCCGGGGTGTATTTCCTATTTCCCATCCACTCATCAAGATTTTTCTTGATGAGTGCTAATGAAGAACTTTGCTTGACATAGATGGTTAGCCTGCTCCAGAGTATGGGAAGTCTCTGGGACAGGAATCCATCCCTCCTGCATGTCCTGTTTATTGTGGTGACAAGGTTTAGGTCCCTAGAGCATGTAGCTCGGAGAGATTGGGATTTCTTTAGGTGTAGCATGTCCAACAGCTCTGGTATGACATAGCTTTATATGTTAGGCAGAGATCACCTCAGAGTAGGCGATATGCTATGGAGTAAAGCTGGAGTTTTTTGAGACGGTCAGTATAGGGCATTTGTTTGAGGCCAGTAATCCTCTTTGTGAGGTACTTCTGTGGCCTTTCCAGCTGCTGCAGATGTCTTGTGAGGTATATTCCAACAGGGGCATTGTACTCAATAATGGGTCTAATGAGTGTCGAGTAGAGAGGAACAATGACCTCTTTTTTCCTGGATGAGAACCCTTTTATGATGAGGTGTGCCACGTAGAAGGATTTCCTGACTACTGTGGTGAAGTAACTATCAAAGAAGAGATTACTGTCCACCTGGGTCCCAAGGTCTCTTATCACACATTTGGTGTTAAGTAGATTACTGCTTATGTGGTAGTTCATGGGTACAGAGTTTTTACCAAAGGGGATGACACTGCACTTTTTGGCATTGAGCTTGAGGCCATGGCTCTGACACCAGTCATCTGTCTCAACGAGGCCCTTCTCTAGGATGTCCACATCATTTGGGGACTTGACTATGGCTCCTAGTTTGCATTCATCTGCAAACTTCATTAGCCAAAGGCTTCTGTGTTAACCTGTACTTCAGAGAAGTAGATACCAAACAGGAGAGGTCCCAGGACGGAACCCTGTGGTACTCCACTTGTCACTGCTTTGAGGTCAGATTTGGAGTCTGTAACTTTTACAGTGTGGGTTCTGTCAGTGAGTCAGTTGGCAACCCATCTTGTGACATAGGGATTTATACCTAGTTTAGTGAGTTTAGCTATAATTCCAGAATGGGGGATGGTGACGAAAGCCTTGGCAAGGTCAAAATAGGTTGAGTGAACCACCTTACCCTCATCTACAGCTTTGGTGACTGCCTCAAAGAAGTAGATCAGGTTCAGGAGGCATAATCTGCCTTTCGCAAACTCGAACTGGGTGGGATCCAGAGTTTGGAGGTTACCAATGTCTTTGTTTATGAGTTCCATGATGATACATTCCATGGCCTTGCAGACCAGGCTCATCAGGCTAATAGGTCGATAGTTCCTGGGATCAGTGGTGGCTCCCACTTTGTGGAGTGGGATAACTATTGCTGTACACTATTCAGTGGGCACAAAGCCTGATGCGAGGCTATTATTGAACATGGTGCTTAAGTGGCGAGCCATTTCGTTCTGAAGTTCATGTAAAATGCAGCCTGGGATGTTGTCTGGTCCCATGGATGCTGTGTTTTTGGCTTTAGAGAGTGCAGCTTTTACCTGCATAGTTATGATTACAGGGACTCTGCATTCTTCCTGTATAGATATGGGCCCTTTAGGGTGTGAGAGGGGGGTAAAGTTAGCACTGAACCTATCTGCCAGGATGTTGGCAATATCAGTTGATTCTGTTATTTTCTTGCCATTGTGCTATAACTCAGAGCAGATCTGGGTGTTGCCATTGAGATTCTTGACATAGCTATAGAATGCTTTGTGGTTGTCCTTAGAATTAGTGGTGATTTTGTTTTCGTAGCTAGCTTTGGAGGATCTTATAAGGGATCTCAGCTTCTTACTGAGACTGACCAGGGAGCTCCTCCACTCATGTAATTTTACTCTCTTTTGCAACAGTTTCTTCTTTCTGTTGTACAGTGTGTTTATGGCAGGGGACCACCAGATTGGCTTCCTTTATTTGGAGAATAGCATCTTGGTTCTGTTTGTGATAGCACGATCCATGCACTTGTGTAAGTGCTAATAGAGTGCATTTTTGTAGGATTCAGCAGTCGTAACTGTATTGTCCAGCTCCATGGGTGTCATGAAGTTCACCACTTCTGTCTTATGAAGCATGAAGTTGGCTTTGGAGAAATTTTTTACCATGGTTTCCTTAATGGGGGGTGGGGGCGGGATGTGGATATCAAGGGTGATTAGCTTATGGTCGGATCGGACCAATGAGGAGTTTAGGTGTGGAACACCAGTCACTCATGTTGGTACTGACTAGGTCTAGGATATTGTTGCCCCTGGTGGGGGTGTGGATAAGTTGATCCAGGGCATTGGAGTTTATGAATTCCAGAAAGCGTTGAGCTAAGGAGTTGGTACACAAGTAGTTTTCCCAGTTAATGGTGGGGTAGTTAAAGTCACCCATTATTAGGGTGTTTGGTTGAACCCTAATATTTTCCAGTACATCAAGAAAAGAGGAGTGGGAATCCTGCGGCATGGTGGGGGATCTGTAGCAAGCTACAATTTGGGTTGCAGTTTTGCCCAGAGATAGTTGCACTTGGATAAGCTCGGATGCATTATGCTGAGCAACTAACCTGGAAGTGTGGATATCCTTAATGAATATGGACACTCCTCTGCCTTTGGTGTTTCGGTCCAGGTTATATGGCCGAAAAGTGTGGTATGAGTTATAGCCTGGTAATGCAAAGGTGCTCTCTGGAGCCTTGAACCAGGTCTCAGTCACTGCACAGATATCAATGTTATCCATTTTAAGGAGAGCCTAGAGTGAGTGCATTTTGAGAATTAGACTTCTAACATTGAGTAGCATTATCCTCAGTTTTTTCTTGCCTGTTCCTGCTACAGTGGTGAATTTGTCATTTGAACCTTGTCTAAAAAAGACACTATAGGGGCAGCAAGAGCCTTAGCCAGTATCCGGAATCCCAGGGGCGACAGGTGCAGGTCATCTGTGGCAAAGCATCGTGGTCTGTCGCCCATGTCATCCCAAGCAGATAGATACTGGATCCCCTTAGAATGACACCAGAAGCTTAGCCAATTTTTGAAGTCAATCATTTTGTCCTTGTACTGCGGTATCATTCTGGACAATGGCAGAATGCTACTCAGGGCTAGGGTCATACCTGCCTGGGCTACAAGATCGGAGAGCTCTTCCATGTCTCTTTTCATGTAGTCCAGGGAGGTACATCTCAGGTCATTCACACCAACATGGCAATGACAGAGTCATATTTGTACTTGCTGTGGAGTGACCTGAGTGTGTGGGTTATGTGGCGGATCCTGGCACCCGACAAGCAGCTGACAGTAACCTTCTTCTTGTTTATCCTGGTGAGTGGGACATCCATGTGCCTGCTATAGAGTCACCTATGACTATTGTGTTGGGTACGTTGCTTTGCCTTATTGGCTGTGGTTGAGTGGCACACTGAGTCTGTGGGCTATGTGTCATTTGGGTTGTATTGGGGGATGGAGGTTGCTTGCATTTCTGCTTTGGAGGTCTCTGTTGTTTAGACTTTTATTATTAAGAGCCTCTGCAAATGTTTTTGTGTTACTATGTGTGGATTTTGGTGGTGTAGATTTAGTGAGACTATGTGATGAGTGTGGTGTGGTGCAAATGTTTACCTTCTCCTCATGACTGCCAAGTTCAGTCTTGGTTGGAGAGAGCTTTACCTCCAGTTTGGCTAGATAAGTGCATCTCTCACAGGTTGTAGTGTTGGATGGTAGGAGGAGAGGGTTGCCTATGTACATGAGGCAATTTCTACATTGCCTCAAGATGCCCAGATTCATCAGATAGACAGGAGAGAACAATGGGAGCTGACCCTTGGACATGCCCGAATAAAAAACTATTTTCCTCTAGATAAGTGAGGAAAGTGAGTACAAGAGTTGTTTTTCTCTAAGCAAATGAGAAAAGTAAGTACAAAAGCTGTTTTCCTCTAGGTAATGAGGAAGATTGAGTGCTATAGTAATTAGTAGCTTATTTAGTACTTACAAGTTCTGAACAAGTGCCGAGCATGAATAAGCAAATTTAAGTGCTAAAACTAAGAATCTATATCTGCACTAGACGAGTTACAGGACAGAAACAAGTGCAAATGCAGGCTTTCAAATCAGAAAGTTGAGAGAGATGGAAGAAATTGCCCAAACGGCCAACAGCTATAATTTTTGGGCCAGAACCACTTCTTATGTGGTAGACAGGTTACCACTCCCACTAATAAGCTAGAAGGCTTCCTTCCAACACAGAAAGGCTTGGGGGGCTCAGAAGCTTACATACAGTCCTGGATACAGCAAATCTGCATCTGGAAAACTAGTTACAGGAAAGGTAGGAAACAGGCTTACAGTTTTTTTTTTTTTTTTACAGAAAAGTAGCTAAAACAGTACTAAAAATAATTCACATGCAGTGCAAGCTAGCACACTTTACTATGTAGCAATATTAGACCAAACACAGTTTAAAAATGCAATTATATTAAAAAGGACTAAAGCAAGTGCACAAAGAGTTTATTAGGTAGAATGTGGTAAAAAGATGGGACTGGGGGAGTGTCCCAGATCAAATCTACAGTGGGGCGGGCAACTGCAAAAGCCACCAAATTTAAACTACAAGCCAGAAATAGGGAGGGTGGGAAAAACAGTTTCAACAGAGATCTAAGCAACAATTAACAGTACAAACTCTAAAACCAAAAAAAATATACTCAGTTCTGTATATTTGCTTATTTTCTCTAACCTTTCTAGTGCATGGAAGCTGGTAAAGTTCCAATTATGATTGCATATTTCAGATTTCAGGATGTTATGTGTTCTTGATGTGGATGTCAAGATTCACCTCCCAGGCTTTGCTCTCAAAGCAAATTCATTAGTATCCATGTCTTAAACACATAGCACTCTGGTTATGATTGGAGACCAGATCATAATCCTCTGTGTTATGTGTTTATGAGATAGATTTCAAGAAATTCACCTCAAGAGTGGAGCAAAATGAAGAAGACATCATTAGTAGGCAGAAGGTACAGCTGTTCCAGATGCAAGCTTGTAGGAGGCATCAATCGGCATATGCAACTTTAACAAGTTATTAAGTTGCTACATAAAGAGACAACCTAATATCTTGTTGCTACATTAAAAAAAAAAAAAGAAAAAAATGACAAACAGGTGTTTTTCCAAGGGCAGCAAACTGCCTTGCTACAGATATGTACTTATAGCATGTATTAAAAATGGGTACAAATGAAAAAAGTATCATAAACTGGCCAAGTAATGCCAAAGCAGGATATGACACAATTATCGGATGCAGGAAAGTCAGAACTATAAATTATAACAGGATGATAAAGTGATCTGTGATACATAATACAATGGTATACTGCAAGACATGAGTCACAGTGCAAAGTGCTTATAGAAATATGCATGCATCACATGGCAGAGAGAGACAGTGTTGAGGCAGATAAAACTGCAGCAGGAAAGTGAATGGTTGTCTATAAGTCTGTGAGTCTGGTATCTACAACAAATATGTAACAACAGAAACAATGTAATGTGACAACTGTACATCCTTCACTGTGTCCCACACAAGTTTCCACCACTATTTCTCTATGTAAAGCAACCACAAAGTGTGTGAACTCCACTGCACCCTGCTCTACTGTCCACCACCTCAGTCCTAGTATGCCCCCAGTAGAAGAAAGTACATAGGAAATAGGATGCATTGCCCTACACTGTCCTTATGCCACATGCATAGCAATACACATAACATTAAACACACCACACATGGCCAAGAGATGGTATTCTACCAGGAGACTTATTTCTCTATGTAAAGCAACCACAAAGTGTGTGAACTCCACTGCACCCTGCTCTACTGTCCACCACCTCAGTCCTAGTATGCCCCCAGTAGAAGAAAGTACATAGGAAATAGGATGCATTGCCCTACACTGTCCTTATGCCACATGCATAGCAATACACATAACATTAAACACACCACACATGGCCAAGAGATGGTATTCTACCAGGAGACTTGGTAAGTACATCAGTGGTGCACACACTTGCTGAGCACTGTCACAAACCACAATGCAAGTGCATGTATAATGTTTGAGATAAGACTATTTCTGCATATGTGAAGGCACAGAGGACCAGACTGTGCAATGTATCCACAGAGGATATGCTATTATGTATAGGGGAAAATGACAAGCTACTGTTTCAGCTTGCATCCTTAGGCCTATCCCATCCCACACTCTCCTGGTTCCAAAGATACCTGCAGGCAGACCACAAGCTGAAAAATCACAATCAAGCTACTCCTCCTCCCTCTAACTATTATTTGTTGATATACCACAAGAATCAATATTTTGCACACTGCTGTTATCAAGCCAACATAATCTAATATGCTGATGAGTAAACTCTTATATACTCAGCCCAGCATCTTACCCATCATCAGCAACTAACCCAGGATTCATTCACCTCCAACAAAGCTTGGCTGGAAAAAATCCAACTCATCCTAAATCCAAAGAAGACAAAACTACTCCTTTTCACCCCTAAATCTTATACTAATTGTGATGATGTGAGGTAGTGCCAGCTTTTTCAGAGAGAGTAAGGCAGTAGAGTTTTGTAAAGAATTACACATCATTTGAATATCAACCTGATTTGTACAGGTGCCTGTGTAAAAAATGTATCAACAGTGGGTCCTGCTTGACAGAAAAGAAATATACATGTATGTCAGACTATATTGCTGTAACTGACAAAATGTATATATTTTTAACAGATGATACTGGAAGGGAAGGGGTTAAGTTCAGCCCAGCTAACCTTAAGAAAAATAGCCTGAAATTAAATGACTTGGTTTAGGCTATAAAGATTTTATCTCACAGGTCTGAATAAAACCAGAGGCACAGTATCTGTGAAAAGCGTGAGCTGGGATCTTGCTCTATTGTCCTTAGTGGCAAACAAATTGCTACCCAGGGGTGCCAGAGAGAGACTTGTTAACTTCTGCAGGAAGGATGGGCGTGTTGTAATTGTTTTACAGTTTCCAAGTGCTGTAATAAATCTTAGCTAAATTTCTATGTGTGTATTGCGACACATCAGTGCCAGATCCTGTGTCAATTTCCAGTGAGATGGTAGTGGGGGAACCACAGAGTCAGGTGACTAAATGTGATGTCATTCTGTAGCCAGTACTAAAATTGCATTTGAATAGTCAGATATGTGAGGGTTGCACTCTGTTTTTGTACCTGACAAGACACCTATCCACTTTCATCTTCTCTTTCTTTAGTAAGTAACTAGGGAACAACTATTCTTCAGTCAGTTAAGAAATATAGTGAGATTAACTAAAAGTTGTTTTTTCTGTATTTGTATGAGTCTTTCCATCTGTGTTGCTTTTTATATTTCCTCTAATTGAAACTGGTGTTTATTGTAAACACACATTCAGTATTTTCATGATTTCTTTTTCTATTATTTATTATTAAATATGTCTACACCTTTCACTGTGGCTGGTCTTTTAGAAAATATTTAACCTTTGAGAGTACTTGCATTTATTTAATGGCACCGTGGTTCCACATTTCTGAAAGTCTTGCTGCTTGGTTAAACACTACCATTTGTATAACTATTAATTTTAATAAGTGTAATTGGGTACCCTGGTAAGAGCCTTAAAGTAGCTGGCTTTGAGTGTTCTGATGGCAGCAAATCTACCTTATAGTCTGGGTGGAGGTGGCAGAGTGGGTAAGCTGTACCAGCCTGTCCCAGGTGCATGTCTGTGTGTGTAAAAATCAAATCTGAAAGAAAGTGTGTGTGTGACAGCTACTTTGAGCAGGGATACTGAGAGCACAGATTTCACAGAGAGGGTGATGGAGAACTTGGCTTGAAACACCTGGCTAAGGACTCAGCTCTATTGTGGTCAGTAGAGTCCTATTTGGGGGCTGGAGAGGAAGCGCAGACCCAGAACTAGAGTGTGCATTCCCTATGTGCTCTTAAAGAAAATTGTACTTGGTGCAGAGTACTGCAGCTAATATTACTGTGTGTGTCTGTTTTTCTCACAGTGCACATTCCCCACAGTGTTAGTGGTGAGTATTGAGGCTCCTTGATCATTGGCCCTGAGGAGGAATGCCACACTTATTACAAAACAAACATCAAATCACCCCCTCCAACAACACAGTTAATAGAATTAATCTCCAACACTAAACTGCTAGGTTTCATTATTGTCAGTAGCTTGAAATTTTACTTATATGTTCAACAGGGTATTAAAAAAACAACACAAGATGCTTCTTTTATATAGAGTTAAACACTATCTTAGTGAAAGCTACTAGATATCATCCTATCTTCTTTACAAACTCCTATATGCCTCACTAATTTTTTAAATTTAATACATTTAAGCAGTGCTACAAGAAAATCACCAAATGTGCATCCAGTAAAGCTTACTTTCCTCACATTGCATTGCCCTTAATTACCCTAAATGATTAGGGCTACCACGCCACCTTACCCTCTCTTCAGCTACAAGTAGCATGCAGTGTAGTGCATCACCCTCAAATGTGCCCTTCCGTAAGTTCTTTTCTACAAAGGTAAACCCCCAACTGGCAACTCTGCTCTAGTCATAAACATTTCCTCATGGTTCAAAAGCCCATCAGCATACAGTAGCTGTATATGCTCTGTATCTCAGCCTTGTCTCCATGGCCATGAACTCCATCCAGCACCCTATTAGACTTACTGAAAAACCACATATCTTCAAAACTAAACTAAAACAGCTCCTCCTTAACTTTTATTTAGGCTGCAGTCATACTATAGGATAAGATCACCAACTACCACAACAACGTGTTGTACTTACAGTTCTGTTGAACCATCTCATTTCCTGAAATTTAGCATTGTTTAAACACTCTTACAATGTGCTGTCTTTAATATATATTAAGTATATTTCTGAGCCTTTTTGTATTGCTATGTCGTACTATTACATGCAAATGTATAATGCCTCGTGTATTACTATATGTCCATATAATGTCTTAGTATTCGCAGAGAATGTGAACATGGGAATGCAGAATGCATTGTCCTTTAACTTTGTGGATGGGGCTTTTCTCCCTGAGCCTCCAATGAAAAAGGGCCTTGTGCCTAGATGGACTTTCCCAGTAAAGAAAACTAACATAAATAAAATAAATAATAACTAATAAAGTAACTAACTGGGAGGAGGGGAAAGGCCCAAAAATTGGGCCAGATTTTAAATACTGCTCTTTTAAACTTTGTAAATTGCTAGAAAAACAGGATTTGTGTTAGTATACATTTTTCTGAAGGATATGAACTCTGAAACTCAAATGCGTATCATTATTTAGTGACCAGTCCTCAGTGATTTGTCTGAAAACCTTACATTTTATTTGGAGCAGACCAAAAATCTGGACATTCTGGGGAAATCTGCACAGTTGAGTGGTATGAATAATACACATATTTATGACTAGACTCTAAAGAGTTAATATAATCTGATCATGTAATAAGGTATCGGATGCCTTAGTGGCATCAAGACTGCTCAGTAGACATTGTTTCCCTTGATCTAATAATTTAGAGACCCTCTCACAGAACTTTATTTGACAGCTCAAACAGCATCTTCCTTTAATAAACCCATATTATGTAGGATCCAATGAGGTCACATAGATACCATCCATCACCAAATAATTAAGGAAACATCTCTCAAAATATTTTCCCATGATACTAGTAAGACTTATCTGTCTACAATTAGATTTTTCGATTTTGTTACCACCATTATACACTGACAAAACAAATGGTCTTTTCTAGTCCTTAGGTACTACTCCAGGTAGCAGTACGTTATTAAACAAACGTTAATGACTCAGTTACTTTGTTAGGGGTCATACATATGAAGTTACCTGAGAATTTATCCGGTCCCACTGAACAAGTTTTTTCTTTTAACTTTACTTAATTCTCCAGAGACATATACGTTTGAGATGTTAGGACATGATGCAGATACAATGGGTAAGGAGTAAATATTACCATTAGTATAATATGATGTAGACAGTTCAGTAAAATATTCATAAAGTATAGTTGGTATTTCAAAGTTTATGGTACTAATCGTGTTGTAAATATGAATAGGCCATACCATTGTCTGTACATTGCTATCTGAGTTAACACATGTAAAAACTTTTCTTATTGTCTTTTACATTTACACCTGTACACTCATATGTTGCTAGGACTTGTCACCCATATGACATGTGTATACAGAATGATGTCTCTATATCTGATATGTCTGTAATGGCTCCCATGCAATGAGAGACGAGCAACAGAATTATGAAAAGAAATGTCTGAAAATACACAAAAACAGCAAATGTTAAATATTACTGTTCTCCTTTGCAGTTATTTTTTTCAGGGACAAGTCCACACACATCCCTTGATATGGGTGGGGGCAAGTCCCCACACACCCCAAACTTATATGCACCAACTCTGAGATTGATATGCTTTTGGAAAAAGGAATATTGCACAAAAGGGCAGTCTCAAACTTAGTATATATAAGCCTGCATTTTCAGTGATTTGGTCTAACTATTCTGGGGTGCTTACAACTGAGTTTCAGAATATCAAATGGTGATCATCCATGACATCTGATAGTCTATGTACGTGTGTATCTACAGATACATGTGTTGCTGAGGCTTCCCCTTCCATATGATATACACAGAATACAACTCTGTGTTTGGCCTGTCCATAGTACATGACAACTTCTGTGCTAGTGTGCCTGCAGATACAAATGTTTTGGAGTCTTCTCTGTCCATATCATGTATACCGATAGATTGTGCATATGTGCTATGCTAATAGCATCCAATGGCTTATGTACATGAGCTCTGTGCTGCTGTGTTACTGATATCTCCAAATCCATATGATAAGTATGGGCTGGATACGAGACTGTAGTGTGTGACATATTCATGGTATCTGATAGCCTAATGCATTTATGAAGCAGCAGATGCATATGTGGCTGGCAGTACCCCACCCATACAATATGCATGGATATGACATATGTCTACGTGTGATGTGCCCAAGGGTGTCTTATGGCTTATGAATTTATGCCTCAACAGATGCATGTATTGATCATACGCCCCCCCCCCCATATGATGTCTTCAGGATTGTGTGTTACACATCCAAGTCATACGATTGGCTATGTGCTTATATTCCAGCAGTCTGTCCTGTTGAAAAGACTCCTGTATCCAAAGAACATGTAATAATGGGGTGCTTGTCTTCCAGAAAATGCCTAAGTGATCCATTTCTACATGCAGTGTGGTTTTCCATGTGCAGTATCTCTGTAAATGGGCCGTATATTTTCCTCTATAGGTACCTTAACCATTTTTGACACTATCCCTCTTGCTGTGTAAATGCACACGTCTCATCCAGGCTTTATATGTGAATGCTGTCATTTTCCTTTCTGGGCACAGCCCCCCTCACATTTCAAGATATCACATTGCTCGTTTCGCAAGTGTGTCTATTGCAAGATTTCTCTTACCAATAGATACATTCAGTATATATACTGTCTCAGAGACACACACACAGCATCCATAAATATCATCTTTATCAGGAGTTTAGTAAATCAACTCTCAAAATAGAGAACAACTGCTGAAACTTTATGTGATAGCACTGGCTCTTTCTGCCCTCAGGAAGCCAGTGAGGCATCATCTAGTTCTTCATCTGCATTTCCAAAATCTAGTTCTTATTTATCAGGAGCAGAAACACCCTCCTCTTCTACAATATTAAGATAAAATCTTTATCTATTACTCTTTGTATTTCAATTGCTTGTCAGGTCTTTCCAGTTTCAGGCAATACTATGGCCGAACCAATTATTAAACTGTAGTTAATGCTACAGATAGTTTAGCTCAGAAAGGAAAGCCTTTAAGTAAATACAGTTTTCTTCACTTCTTTTACTTGTACAAGTTGTCCCCAAAGACATACTGTATGAAAATAGCAATTGATGTTTTCAGTGTTACATTTAGAGCATATTTATTTTCATATTTATTTGCAGTGTTAAATTTAGTGAACATGGAACTGGAGTTAGATATTGCTTATTTATCTTACATAGTTTTATATTACTATACAGAAGGGATTGTGAGGCATTTTTATTAATTTACCTGCACATTTTTTACTGGAGCATATGTCCTGCCTTTGCTAGCTGATCAGCAAGTGAGATACTGTGATTGTTCATTCAAAATTACAAATGTGATATTAATATTTGTATAACTAGTTTGCTATACAATGATTTTTTTGTGGTATTAATGGTTTACATAATGTTGAGAAACATCTCACAGTCACCTGGAAATATCACTAGTTTATAGATATTTATATCTGCTAAGCAACACATATGATTTCATATGGTAATTATTTGAAATGCCAGGACCTGCTAGAGTGAGTCCTGAAATACAGAGACTGAATGGATGAAAAATGGACATACATTTACTAAGTCCGAGATGGCTAGATCTCTGAATATTCCCTTTTCTCTGAGGTATGGTGAACTTGTAGTTGGTGTATATTGGTTCGTGGATGTAGGAGGCTTGACCCCCACATAAATAGAAAAGGGATGCATACTCCACTACAAAATTAAGTTTAAAGGAGAAGAGCGATTTTCGAGATTCTCTCTTTTGCTGTATTTTCAATCTTTTTTTTTTGCACTCAAGTGCCGATATTTCAGTAGAGAGCCTTACATTTTTTATGTAGATAATGCCTGCATGGTATCATTGTGCAGCATTTCACAGGACAAGAATGCCTACTGTCCCAAATGGGTTGGTCAGTAATACTAATACTATGCACTTTACTAATATTTCTCTAAATGACCTCATCGAGAAAGATTTCATGTGGTACTCCATGGTATCAAATGAAAGTTTATCTAATGTTGGGACACTTCTTTCTACTACCTGGGGTCAAATTGTCACCTCACTCCAGATATTTATACTTCTTTAGCAAAAAATATTACATTGATGCATATTCCCATATTTTATTTAACTATCTCATGTAGGGCATACATAATAGCACTGTGGAAAAGCATTTCAGTGAACAGCCAAGGACACAGGTCAAGAATGTCAGCTGACCGAAATGCATTAGTTAGTAAGAGGTAAACTGTGACTCTTATGCCAAATTATGAATACATGGCATATTAATATTTCTGTGACTAATGACATAAAGTACATATGGTACTTCATGGAAGCAAATGAAAGCTTACGTAATGCTCCAAAAGTCATCACTGACACATGTTGTCTACCTGCTACCTCTTTTCAGAAATCTGCAGATATGTATAAATATTATATTTCTGTAAATATTGCAGTGATTGTGTACTTGGATACATTGTACAACAGCATTTCACATGCTTAGTCAGCACAGAGGTCAAGGATGGCTACAGAGATAAATGGGGTGTTCTTTACCAAAGGAAATCTGGGTTATTTTCAGGAAATATTATAAATGCATGTCATATGCTAATAATTCTATTAACAACCTGAACCAGGGAGTGTTTATAGGGTACGTAGGTTCATAGGTTCATACTAGGCTATCTGCCCTAGGGCATTTATAAGCCTAGCCAGAGTGTGTTTGGCTTTCGCCACCCATTTTAAATTAATTTTGCTATGCCCTTTTTCGAGGTTAGTATACTGTGCCTCTGTCCAACAGTGACACAGAAGTGATACCCGGGGTAAACCTACGGTCCCCCATCCACTCATCAAGATTCCTCTTGAAGAGAGTCAATGAGGGACTCTGCCTAACCTGGACTGGGATTTTATTCCAGAGTGAAGGGAGCCTCTGAGTTATGAATCTGTCCCTCCAGCATGTCCTATTTATTTCAGTGCTGAGGTTCAAGTCTCTCGAGTGCATAGCTCGATGGGATTTGGATTTTCTGAGGTGCAGCATGTCCATTAATTCTGGGTTGGACATGGCTTTATACGTCAGGCACAGATTGCCTCTGAGCAGGCGGTATGCCACTGAGTAGAGCTGGAGTTTCTTTAAACGGGCAGCATATGGCATCTGTTTGAGCCCTTTGATCCTCTTGGCGAGGTACTTTTGGGGTCTTTCCAGTTGCTGCAGGTGTCTGGTAAGGTACATCCCAAAAGGGGCATTGTACTCAATTATGGGCCTGATGAGGGATGAGTAAAGAGGCACGATGACCTCCCCTGATCTAGATGTAAATCCCTTCATGATTAGGTGGGCTATATAAAATGTTTTTCTAACCACTTTGGCCACGTGGTTGTCAAATGAGAGATTGCTATCAACTTGGGTCCCCAGGTCCCTAATTACTTCTTCTGTACTTAATGGATTACCACCTATGTGGTAATTTGTGGGCACTTTGTTTTTGCCAAAGGGGATGACTATACATAATTTTTGGCGTTTAGCTTGAGGCCATGGCTCTGGCACCAGTTGTCTGTTTCTACGAGGCCCTTTTGGAGGATGCTTGTGTCGGCTGGAGAGTCGATTATAGCGCCCAGTTTGCAGTCATCTGTGAACTTGGTCAGCCACAGTCCTTCCGTGTTGGCCTGTACCTCTGAGAAATATATACCGAACAGGAGAGGTCCCAGGACTGAGCCTTGTGGGGCGCCACTTGTAACTGGTTTGGAGTCTGACATGGCTCCAGCAATTCTAACCATGTGGGTTCTGTCCTTGAGCCAGTTTGCAACCCATCTAGTGACATAGGGGTTTATATTTAAGCTGGTGAGCTTATCTATAATGCCCGAGTGGGGTATTGTATCGAAGGCTTTTGCGAGGTCCAGGTAGGCTGTGTGGACCACCTTCCCCTCGTCAATGGCCTTGGTGACTGTTTCAAAGAAATCGACCAGATTTAAGAGTCAGGATCTGCCCTTAACAAAGCCGAACTGGGTAGGATCCAGTGTCTGTAGGTCCCAAATATCTTTTTTTATGAGGTCCATGATGATCCTTTCCATAGCATTGCAGACCAAGCTAGTCAGGCTTATGGGGCGATAGTTTCCAGGATCCGTTGAGGCACCACCTTTGTGGAGAGGGACCACTGTTGCTGTACGCCACTCTTTGGGTACATATCCTGTGGTAAGTCTGAGATTGAACAGTAGTTTTATGTTTGGGTTTAGCTCTTCTTGGAGTTCATGTAGGATGCAGCCCGGGACACCGTCTGGTCCCATTGATGCTGTGTTTTTTGCTTTGGAGAGGGCGGCTCTTACCTGAGCATCTGAGATGTCAGGGGGGCAGCACTCTGCTGGGACAGATATTTGCCCTTTTGGTGGGGGGGGGGGTTTGCACTGAACCTGTCAGCTAGGATGTTGGCAATGTCTGTGGGTTCAGTGTATTTTTTGTCATTTTGGACTAATTCTGAGCATATCTGGGAATTCCCACCCAGGTTCCTAACATAACTAAAGAAAGCCTTGTGATTATCCTTAGTGTCCTGTGCAATTTTTCTCTCAAAGCTGGCCTTAGATGATTTTATGAGTGCCCATAGTTTTTTGCTAACACTGATTAGAGATGCCTTCCCTTTTTGGGATTTTGCTCTATCATGTAGTAGCTTCCTCCTTCTATTGTATAGTTTGTTTATGGCTGGGGTCCACCAGACAGGATGTCTGCCTTTGGAGGATTGTGTCTTGGTTTTATTTGGGATTGCATGATCTATGCATTCCTGAAGGTGTTCATAGAAAGTGTTTATAAAGGATTCTGTGGTCTGGGCCGTATTTTCCACAGGCCCAAGGTCTTTGAAGGATTCCACCTCGGTTTTGAGGAGTGTGAAATTTGCTTTAGAGAAGTATTTCACTGTGGTTTTCTGGGCAGGGGGTGGGGTCGGGATGTGAATATCCAGTGAGATTAGTTTATGGTCTGATCTTACCAGTGAGGGATACACTTCTGGTCTGGAGCATAGAGTCCCCATGTTGGTGATGATCAGGTCCAGTATGTTTTCCCCTCTTGTGGGAGTGGTAACAAGTTGTTCCATAGCATTTGAGTTTATAAATTCTAGGAACCTTTGAGCTAGGGTGTTGGAGCTGGAGTAATGTTCCCAGTCTATGTTTGGGTAGTTGAAGTCACCCAATATAATGGTGTTTGGAGAGACCTTCATATTTTTCAGTGTTCTCAGGAAGGCCGAGTGGGGTCCCTGGGTTTGGGAGGGTGGTCTGTAGCAGGCTATAAACTGGAAGGCAGTTTTACCCACTGTAAGTTGCACATGGATAGTCTCTGATGCTTCGTGCTGTGCCACCAACCTGGAGGTGTGGGTATCTTTGACGAATATTGATACTCCCCCTCCTTTTCTGGTTCGGTCCAAGTTTTGGGGCCAAAAAGCATGGTATGAGGTATAACCTGGTAGTGCTGGGGTGCTCTCGGGAGCCTTGAACCAGGTTTCTGTTACTGCACAGATATCGATGTTCTCCATGCTAAGGAGAGTTTCGAGTGCATGCATCTTGAGGTTTAGACTTCTGGCATTGAGTAGCATTACTCTTAGTTTCTTATCCCTTGTGATACCTATGGAGGTGGGTTTGTCTTTTGAGCCTTGCCTAAAAAAGGCACTATGGGGGTAGCAAGAGCCTTTGCCAATATCCGAAAGCCCAGGGGTGACAGGTGCAAGCTGTCCCTAGTGAAGCATCATGGCCTGTAGAGCATGTCATCTCAAGCTGACAGGCATTGGATCCCCTTTGAATGACACCAATACTTAAGCCAATTGTTGAAATTGATCATCTTGTCTTCATATTGTGACATCATTCTTGGTGAGGGTAAGATGCTACTCAAGGTCAGGGTCATACCGGCCTGGGCCACATGCTCAGAGAGCTCCTCTATGTCTCTTTTCATGTAGTCCAGGGAGGTACATCTCAGGTCATTCACACCAGCATGGACATTGACTGAGTCATATTTGTGCTTGCCTTGGAGTGACCTGTGTGCTTGTGTTATGTGGCGGATCCTAGCTCCCGACAGGCAGCTCACCATGACCTTCTCCTTGTTCAGCCTGGTGAGCGGGACGTCAGTGTGCCTGACGATAGAGTCACCTATTACAAGTGTATCAGGTGTGTTGTTTAGCCTTAAGGGCTGTGACTGTTCGGCACACTGGCTTTGTGAGCTATGTGTTGCACGTGTTTTGTTTTGGGGTAGCGGTTGCTTGGGTGTCTGCTTTGGTATCAAATAGAAATATACACCATGCTGAAAAATCTGTACAACGGCAGTTTTGTCTAACACTGTTTTGCAGATATTACCATGTATTTGTTCCTTTAAATATGCACATATGCATACGATCCGTAATTATGCAAATATCTCAAAAAATGTTGTGAGAGCTACAAAACTGTTTTGCAGATAAATGAAGAGTGCATCTGCACAAACAAAAGTCACACAGTTTTGGGTCTATCTGCTAAATTATACAGAGATAGTAATACTTGTTTGTATAATTATAAGTACAGTTACATGTTATCAGCAGTGGATATAAAATGTGTACACACCCCTGTTTAAATGGCAGGTTTTTGTGATATAAAAAATGAGACCACAATAAATCATTTCAAAACTTTTCCCACCTTTAATGTTACCTATAATCTGTACAATTCAATTGAAAAACAAACAAATCTGTTGGGTGAAAAAATATAAAAAATGTACAATACACTGGTTGCATAAGTGTCCACTTTGTTGTGTGTGCACACCCTTAAATTAATACTTTGTTGAAGCACCTTTTGATTTAATTACAGCATTCAGTATGCTTTCAGTATTTATTTTTTATATTTTTTCCCCTAACAGATTTGTTTGTTTGTTTTTCAGTTGGTATATTAAGTGGGGGGGGGGGTGCAAAGTGTGTGCGAGATTGCAGTCCAGCAGGGATTGGAGAATCTGACCATGTGCTACTGCAATGTGATCCCACAGTAGAGTTGGTGTATATAATTAACATGGGACGTGAAGGCTGCTGCACGGAGGGGGGAGGGGAGGCAAGCCCACCTGAATTTTTTTTTAATTAGCTGGTGAGTGAGCACTTATGCTTGATCACTTAACATTTGAGTCTTTGATTTTTTTTTCAATGTGTATATATATATATATATATATATATATATATATATATATATATATATATATATATATATATATAAATATATAGGAACAATAATTTCACCACTGCCCACTATTGAAACAAAAGTCTTACCATTTGCAGTAAAATATCTTCTTTTGTTTTTAAAACATTATTTAAAATGAACAGTAATCAGAAACCAAACGAACACCCACAGAATAAGTGTCCCTTCACGCACAAAGACAATAAATAACTCAAACGAATCCTCCAAGAGAAGGGACGGCCAAGGCAACATAAAACAAGAAATAAAAACTTCTGAAGATGTCAAAACATAGAATGGATCCTGTATTTTATAAATACAGGATCCGTTCTATGTTTTGAAAAATACAGGATCCATTCTGTGTTTTGACATCTTCAGAAGTTTTTATTTCTTGTTTTATGTTGCCTTGGCTGTTCCTTCTCTTGGAGGATTCGTTTGAATTATTTAAAATGAACAACAGTCATTTATATATTTTATGGTATCAAAATAAGACCACGGTGTCACTTTTTCCATAAAAAATCATCCACTTTCTTATTCAAAATGGAAAGCTTGCCGACTCCCAGCATGGCTTTAGGCCATTCCACAGTACCACCACAGCTCTTCTATCTTTCTCTAATGTCATTAATCTTCATCATAACAACAACAAACTATCTTCAGCACTTCATCAGCTACTGCTCAATACCCTACAAACCATCGGTTTAGCCCAACATGCAATACATTGGTTTCACTCCTACTTAAATGGTAGTTAGTAGGCTGTCTTATGGCAGAGCAAGCTGTCATCCCAACTTCCTCTAACCCTAGGTGTTCCACAAGGGTCCATACTAGGTCACCTTCTTTTCTCTATTTTTATCAGTGATCTGCAGACCACCATCCCAGTTGCCATCTGCATCCAATATGCTCAATGCTAATATGCTCCGCCTCCTCCCCTACACAACTTCTAACCCTCACCCAGACCACTTTCAGCATGGTAGAAACATGGCTAGCTAACTGCTGCCTGGTTATAAACCCTAACAAAACCAAGCTACAACTTTTCTCCCCTAACCGTAGAATGTCTCCTCCTTCCTTCAACATCAAATCTAGCAATGACACCATTATCTCACCTGATGACCATACAAAACTTATAGGCGTAATAATAGGCAACAACCTTAAATTTGATAAACATGTCAATCACACTATTAAGTCCGTCAACAAAAAAACTTGGCTCCCTGTACAGAGCCAAACCTTTTCTCTCCCCCTATTTAGGGTAGCTATTGAAAGATCACACCTCCTCTCTACCCGTATGTATGCCTCCCCTGTATTCACCAACCTATCCAAAACCAATCTCAACAAATTATCAGGATGTTAAAATCATATAGCCAGATTCGCTACTGCCATGGCTTTTAGGACCCACCATTGCCAGAACCTCAAAGCACTGGGATGACTAGAGTATTCTACCCTTCTAGAGTTCAGCCAGCTTATAGTAGCGCATAAAATACTCCATCAACCTGATAACACCCCTGCTCTCAAAAATATTCTCACTCCCCATAGTGCCCCCAGGCCATTAACTGATAAACTAATGATACTAACCCAAAAATCCAACAACTCTGCAGATGATGCTATATTTGCCAACTCAAACAGTAAAATCTGGAATCTACTCCCTACTACCATTAACAAGGAAACCTCACTACCCCTATTTAAAAGAGAACTCAAAAAATACCTCACATCTCATTGGCTGTGCTCTTGTTCTAAACCTAACAACTTCACTAATACATGTCTTGCTACCCAACCTGCTGTTTAGCCAAGTATCTATGCCTCATAGCATTTGAATGTCTAAGCATTGTGAATTATGAGATCTGATTGTATTTTATGTTCACATTTTCTGATATGTCTTTGCCAATCAGATGTAAGTCTGTACATTGTGTATACTGATATCTGCCTGTATTCTTTGTCTATATTTTTCTAAACATGTCTGCCTGAGTTTGTCATTCAGTGATGTATGTACTGTCTCTTTTTTGGTATGTGGAGCTTTTCTCCCTGGGCCTCTGCTGAAAATGGAGATATATCCAGTCAGACTATCCCGGCCAACAAATGTAAAATAAAATAAAATAAAAAAAATAAATAAAGTAGTGGAACTTTACAGAAACAAAAGTCAAAACAATAGTTCAGTTGTGTCACTTCCTTCAAGGGCACAAAATATAAACAACATACAAATTCTGTAGTCTATCATAGCAGTTTAGGTTTAATAACTCTAATAATTCAGGCAGCTTCCGACTGGCTAGAATCTCATCAGATTATCTCCAGATTGTCTGACTCCTCCTGATTTAAGCACTTTACTACATAAACTGCAGCAACTCCTTGATACAAATTTAGCAAGTAGTTTGCTACAGTTTAAAACAAAACAAGAGCTTTTTTTTTCTTTCTTTCTTTTACAACCAATTAAGTGCTTTATGTTCCACATGGGAAAAAAACAAGTAGTTTGTTATGGTTTAAAGTGGGAGAAGATCATCAAAATATTATCAGCACTCCCACTGACATCAGTTTACTCATGCTGCACACACACACACACACACACACACACACACACACACACACACACACACACACACACACACATACGTGCACACATGCACGCTCACGCACACGTGCACACACACACACACACACACACACACACACACACACACACACACACACACACACACACACAGGTAATTACATAGTTTCACTGAAACTACTGACTAGACAAGTCACTTTCTTAAGAGAAGTAGTGATAACACGGAGTTGTATAACAAATGCAGGTTAAATTATTGTCAAGCATTAATCACCCAGTGGTGTGAGGGTCTATATCGCTTCATCGAAGACTGAAAGTATCGAAGCTGATATGGTCGGCACTATATCAGCAAAAGTGAAAGACATCAAATGTTTTAACAGAAATCTCTGTAAGCGGAGATTTCCGTTTACTGCAATGTAGTGCAATCTCAGAGTTGGTATATTCAAGTAGAGGGAGTGCAGCCCCTACATGGGGGGAGTGCAGGGAGGCTTGCCCCCTACTTGCAATGTTTAGTTGTTTTCTTTTTTTCTTTTTTTATGTTCGAAGTTTCAAAATTTCAATGATATGGTGTCGACCATATCAGACTCGATATTTTGAAATTTTTATGATGTGATATAAACGCTGATGTGAACCTTGGCTCTAGATGACTGTCACTGTTGAATTGACTCCCTGGTCCATTTTGCAAAATTGGGAAAAGGTGTTGTGGATGAATGGATGGATGGATGGGTAGATTATTCTGATTTGCTGTCTGTACAGTAAATTATTTGAGATTGTGATTCTGCAGAATTAGTGCCTGTAACCAGTGTCTGTATATACTCAACACTGCACTATTCTACTTAGATATATATATATATATATATATGACAATGTTTGTTAGAGCTTTCTCCCTGGGCCTCCACCAAAAATGGACCTCAGTCAAATGGGCTTCCCAATAATCAAAACATAAATAAGTGAATGAGTAGATCACTTTTAGGCCACAATTCCTTCAGTTTCAGACTACCTTTCTAACATTTTTAATTTAGGACTTAAGAAACCCTTTTCCTCTCTTGCATGACTTAAACTGTGCAAAGTTTTTTTTTAAAGTCACCTTTCTTCATTTGTTCTTATATGCCTGCCTATGGCATGTTATGCCACTCTGGAACTTCCACTTCTTTCCCAAGGAACTTACCTTGCCATCCTTCAAGCTTGCCTCTTCAGGAACTCTGATGTATCTTTTTTAGAAGACATTTTTCTAGTGGCAGTGACAGCCCTAGGAAAGTTTTCTGAGCTTCATGCTCCCTCTATTAATCCACTTTATTTGGTCTTTCATAAGGACAGAGTTGCACTATGAAGTATGGCTTTTTTAATACTTAAATTGATAAGTTAGAAAAATCTCAGCCAGTTTATGTATCTTCTTTCTTGAGTATTCTGTTCAGGGAGAACATGTGCCCCATTCCCTGTAGCACAGGTTTCACATTGAAAGGATGAAGGCTATCTATAAATGCAAACAACATTTTATATTATTCTGCTTGGCATGAATGTCTCAAAGCTAACATTTGGTAAACAGTTGTCCTGTTATTTACTACTTTGCCATGCAAATTGGGGAACACCTCGTGATGCAACATCTATGAACCATCCCAGTAGAGCAGCTGCAGCATCTACAACACTTTTAAGCATGCAGAAATAAATGGCCTTTGTATAGCAGCTACCAGGTCTTTATTTGACACTCTCATAAAATAATTTAGCTGACGTAAAGGTCCAAGTGTTCCTTTGGAGCCACTTTTCTCCTAGAAATGTTCCCATAGGAGAATGCACTCAGGGTGATTTGCTAAGCCCTCCATCCTGTAGTTACATATTTTGGATTTCTTTTTATGACATTTATGTACTTATTATAAGTATAGCTCTACAAGAGGTAGAGCAGTCCTTTGTATTAACCTTCCTTCTAACCTTGCCTTTGGTATATCTGATCTAGAGATTCCATCCTTCTATCCTTTTGCTATTTCTTACACACTTTTCAGTACATGTACAGAACATTTGTGGGGACTTAACAAAATTGTACATGATGAGATAAGAGGATGGTATTTAGTAGCCTGGGAGAGTTTTATCAGCCAAGCTTTCCTAAGGCCTGCAGCATTACAGAGGGTGAACATAACTCTTACAGCTTGTAGTTTATTGTGATAAGGACATACTATCTGAAACAGTGACATGGTTTTTGAGCCTTGCACCCTAGGCAATGTGTATCACAGTTAATGCCAAAAATAGAAATACTTAGTATTCGACGGGATGTTTCTCTTACTTAAATTTTAATTCAGTTGATACTGGCACCTTACATTTTTGAAGTATATGGGTATATCTTAAGTAGTTAATGAAATAGGTTCATAAGTAGGTACTAGGCTATTGGCCCTAGGGCTTATATAAGCCTAGCCATAAAGGTACCCTGACGTTTGCCACCCAAGAAAATTATTTTCCTGTGCCCCTGTTGAGCAGAGCCACAGAAGTGATTCCCGGCATGAATTTCCTATCTCCCATCCAATCATCAAGATTTTTCTTGAAGAGTGCTAATGAGGGGCTTTGTTTGATATAGATAGGTAGTTTTTCCAGAGTATGAGAAGTCTCTGGGACAGGAATCTATCCCTTCAGCATGTTCTATTTATTGTGGTGACAAGGCTTAGGTCCCTAGAGCATGTAGCTCAGAGGGATTTCTTTAAGTGGAGCATGTCCAACAGCTCTGGGATTGACATAGCTTTGTATGTTAGGCAGAGATCGCCTCTGAGTAGGCGATGTGCGATGGAGTAAAGCTGGAGTTTTTTGACACGGTCTGCATAGGGCATCTGTTTGAGGTTGGTAATCCTCTTTGTGAGGTATTTATGTGGTCTTTCTAGTTGTTGTAGATGATTTGTGAGATACATACCAAAAGGGGTGTTGTACTCTATAATGGGTCTAATGAGTGACGAGTAGAGGGGAACGATGACCTCTTTTTCCTGGATAAGAAACTTTTTGTGATGAGGTGTGCCACATAAAAGGATTTCCTGACTACTGTGGCAATGTGATTATCAAAGGAGAAATACAAAGTCAAAACAGGTCGCTACTCCATGGCTATACTAATTAATCAAATGTCTTGGTACAAAAAACCCAAGTACGAAATTTAAAATGTCATTATATTTATTGGATAAAACCAACATAAAATGTGGATGATAGTATAAAGTCTTTTGATGTGAATAGTTGGCTTTTTGCAAATAAGAATTCATATTGATAAAAGTTCTAGTTAAAAATAATTAACTTTTCACGAATAAAGATTCAGATTATATACGCTGCTGCATTCAGCTGCTGGCAATGAAAATCTCAAAAACAAACGTTTCAAGAAAAAACGCTGATATGAGCAGCTTGTAATTGATTCCACCAATACCTTTGTATAAAATTGCTTAGCAAGAGCAATAATATTGCTGTTACGCAGGTGGTATCAAACAGACTCCAACTGGCCTAAACACAAAAAAACTGCGAAATTCAGGCAGTCAAACATCCATGAATTACGACTTGCAGCATGTACTCCATCAGATTTCTTCAATAAACATGCACGTCGTGCACGTCTTCTGTGGTCTTGTGATGATCCTAATAATCCTGGACAAGCCAACACCTGTAGAATACAACTTCAATAGCATATTCAATAGCATATAATGAAATGGTCCCAATTTTTTCACGATAAGCGCTTTCGGTAATCCTTCCTCAGATCGTTGCTGTAAAGGGACTCCATTGCTTAGTATTTAAACAAAGTCTTAGCCAATAGAATTTTGAACATAGGCATTGCCTCCAGTGACATCACCAAATCTATCCAAATATGGTACATGACACACCTCTATTTCCAGCCTATCATTGGTCTTCTAGTTTTCAAAAACGACTTGATAGGAATAATATTATTGAGTCCTGGAGGCCGATCTGCTCGCAGATTAATAATCCATTTGGTCTCACATAGCTCAGTTCTATTTGTTGTCACTAAGCAATTTTATACAAAGGTATTGGTGGAATCAATTACAAGCTGCTCATATCAGCGTTTTTTCTTGAAACGTTTGCTTTTGAGATTTTCATTGCCAGCAGCTGAATGCAGCAGCGTATATAATCTGAATCTTTATTCGTGAAAAGTTAATTATTTTTAACTAGAACTTTTATCAATTTGAATTCTTATTTGCAAAAAGCCAACTATTCACATCAAAAGACTTTATACTATCGTCCACATTTTATGTTGGTTTTATCCAATAAATATAATGACATTTTAAATTTCGTACTTGGGTTTTTTGTACCAAGACATTTGATTAATTAGTATAGCCGTGGAGTAGCGACCTGTTTTGACTTTGTATTTCTCTTTTTGCTGGTCGCCACCTTATTAGTGAGTGTTCGTTTTTTCACATTATCAAAGGAGAGACTGCTGTCCACCTGTGTCCCAAGGTCTCTTATCACACTTTCAGTGTTATGTAGACTACCGCCTATGTGGTAGTTCATGGATACAGAGTTTTTACAAAAAGGCATGACAATGCACTTTTTGACATTGAGCTTGAGGCCATGGCTTTGACACCAGGCATCTGTCTCAGTGAGGCCCTTTTGTAGGATGTCCACATTGTTAGGAATTTCAATTATGGCTCCTAGTTTGCAGTCATCTGCGAACTTCGTTAGCCAAAGTCCTTCTGTGTTAGCCTGTATTTCCAAACAGGAGAGGACCCAGGACTGAACCCTGTGGTACTCCACTTGTCACTGGTCTGAAGTCGGATTTGGAGTCTGATACTTTCACAGTATGGGTTCTGTCAGTGTGCCACTTGGCAACCCATCTTGTGACATAGAGATTTATACCTAATTTAGTGAGTTTATCTATAATTCCAGAGTGGGGCAAGGTGTCAAAAGCCTTGGTGAGATCTAGCTAGGCTATGGCTTTGATGACCACTTCAAAGATGTTTATCAGGTTTAGGAGACATGATCTGCCTTTTACAAACCTGAACTGGGTGGGCTCTAGAGTTTGGAGATTACCAGTGTCATTGTTTATAAGTTCCATGATGATACGTTCCATAGCCTTGCAGACCGGGCTCGTCAGGCTAATGGTGCGGTAGTTCCCAGGGTCCGTGGTGGCTCCCCTTTGTGGAGTGGGATAACCATTGCTGTGTGCCATTCAATGGGCACAAAGCCTGAGGTGAGGCTATGATTGAACATGGTATTTAGGTGGGGTGCCAGTTTGTTCTGTAGTTTGTGTTGTTTGATTGAACATGGTAATTAGGTGGGGTGCTAGTTGAACATGGTACTTAGGTGGGATGCCAGTTTGTTCTGTAGTTCGTGTAGAACACAGCCTAGGATGTCGTCAGGTCCCATGGATGCTGTCGTCTTGGCTTTGGAGAGTATAGTTTTTAGCTGTGCAGCCATGATTACAGGAACTTTACGTTTTTCTGGTATAGAGATGGGACTTTTAGAGGGTGGGGGGGGGTAAAGATAGCATATACCTATTGTGTTCTCTTTTAACTTATTGTACATTAATTATTTTTTTTAATTAAAGTTGCATTTAACTTTAGTAGCTCCTACTTTGTAGTCATGAGTCTGTGGATTCATAACTCTCAGTCATAAAAACTACTTGTCAAGCTCACACTTTTAAAAATAATTTAGCTCTCTTTTCTTATAATCAGTTTTCTGTTGTATTACCTGTTCACATCAGTTTTCTTTAGTTTAAATGGTTAGTTCATTGCTTCTTAAATTAAAGCTATAATAGGGAAATATGCACAAGTGAGGTAAGAATACAACATAAATAGGCTTTCAATGCTGAAGAAAGGTGACTTGAAAGCTTTATTTCATTTAAATGAGAATCATGCAATCTGCACACTACCGAGAACACCATGTCTATTTACAGCAGGAGATATTACCCGTGCAAGACTCTTCCTGATTGCCTCACCAGTCACATAGTTGCACCTTGACAACTATCAGCCATATTCTTTCAGTTAGCCTACAGGACTAGATCATACAAATGCTATAGCGTGCAGTCTTGTAGCCTGCATCTGATTAAGAAACTTCATCTGTCAGGTAAACATTCAAAGTACTATTAGCTGTACCTCTGCAATCATAAAAACTTCACGCTTACACTTCTGTTTACTCAGTAGTACTCTAAGCTCTTTTTAATGTGCAATATTTAGTATTAGTATTAATAATATTAATATTATTAGTATTATTAGTATTATCAGGAAACTGCATAGGCCAAGACTTATAGCAGTAAGCTCCTGCTGGCAGTTAACATCCACAAAACTAGACCTGATATAAGCAGGAGTAATATGATGTAATGCATCATATTTAGTCAAGGCACAATCATAACTAAAACATCTAACACACCCCAACATCCATAATCTCTCCACAAACAAACTCCAAAGTCACACACTCAGAGAAAAGGGAAAGATGTAAAACAAATATGAAACTCATCTCTTTCATCTTCTATGAATCCTATGAACCAAAATCAAAGCACAGCGGCTGTCGGGTCAGGCAGACATTTCTGATGTAGTGAAAAGCCATCAACATGATTCACAACTTTCAAGGAGTGGTATTTTGTGAGTCACTTGCAAGGCACATAATCAAAATAGTGCTGCCAATATAGGCCAAAAAACATAACAACAAACAACATAAGCCAAGAGACATAATAGCAAGTCTCTCACACAGAAATGCAGTAAAATCCAAGGCCAGACACAGGCAAAGCATCATAATAGTAAGCCATTTATATAGGCCAAAGGTACTAACATCAATCCCTGATGATGGTCAGCGTCTATAACTGTAATGTTCTGGTACAGGCCAAGAACTGTAATATGAAGCCTCAGCTTAATACTTGAGATATAGGTTAAGGCTCATAAGAGCAAACTTGCAAACTCCTTGCTGCGATCATGAACATAACAACAGACTTTTCATATAAGTCAAAAATGTAATAACAAACTGCTGATATAATCCAGGAGCTTGTAACAGCAAGCTCTTTCGTACAAGTTAAGCAGCACTTCAGTTTTATAATTGTTGTGGTTGTTTATAAAGAATTCTTTAATACTATTTTGTTTTTTCTCTAAATGTGACTGCAAAAATTCTGTGTCATTGCAGCATTTGATGTAATGAGTGCAAGTTCTCATTACTACTTACTATTTAATTTCCCATGAACTGTTTTTAAAAATAAAGATAAAATACTGAAACATCTAAGCATTTCAAAGGGCTGCTGTTGTTTTGCATACAATGAAAAAAAGAGAAAGTTGCTCGGTATCAGCATAGTATAAACAGAATTTGTGTTACTACTGAGGGGACTGTTGTATACTATGAGAAGCAATAATTTGCCAAGGACTCCAGAATTATGCAGAGCCGAAAGAAGAAGACTATGATTAATTTTAAATTACTCTATGAATCCCACTGATAGTATTTTCCTGGTAACGTTGCAAAGGCAGCCTGAATCACGTAATGTTAGAAAATGTCCACTGTGTATAATTTTAAACATTTCTGTCTCACTGATTGTTACTTCATTCCTGGCCTCTGTTTTTGAAGCTTAACTGACTTCTCCAGTAACCAGCATCCTTGCCTCATAATATTCCTTTCTATTTTTCTTGGCCAGTAATAAATAACTCCCTGTAAAACTAAGTACTGTTTATTCCCTTAGTTAGTGCAAATATAAAACGCATAGTATGACTCAGTTTTGATTGATTTATATTATACTAAGAGATTTGATAATATATCATACTAAGGGAATGGAAATACTTCTGCAAAATGTTTCTTTATATAAACATCAAAATTTAAGCAAAATGTCTTTTGTTGGTGTTATTAAAATTTAAGCAAAATATTACCTGATTGATTACTCACAAGTTTAAGATAAATCAGTTGCCAACACTGAATTTATAAAGATACTTAAAAGGCCACATGCAGTATTTTAGTTCTTTGGATTGCAATTACTAGGATATTACTTCTGCTGCATTGTTATTTCAAAGATGCTAATCTGCTGTGTATCGCAGTTTTCATGTATAGCAGGATGACATTTGATGATATGCTGTTGTTAAAAAAATGACAGCTCACATGGGCCTCCACTGCCAATGCTCAGTGTTACTTGCTATTTTTGTTTACAGATATGACAGCATATAAAAGAAATGAGACAAACGGAAATATTAAGAAACAAATAGCAACACATCTCACAGATGAAGCATAAAGTGGAAAAGTAAAACATATTGGAAATGATTATTGCTAGATGTCTTCTAAGCTTTATTAAATATGTAATACTGTGAGCCTCAAAACTATCAACCTTTAAGGTTTTACCAAGCCCGTGGAATCTGATGTGAAACAAAAGGTACCTGCAAGCCCTTGTGTTACACGTTATGCATTGATTAGAGGCATAGAATTTTATCGGACTACATTTAAGTAAAGATGTCAGTAACATTTATTTCTTCTCTCTGGGCCATGTTTTCTGTTGCTACAGATGCATATCAGCAGTGAGTGTTTAAAAGCAGTCTGGGTAGAGACATAACATACTGCGATGTGTGCAGTGAGACAAGCTCTACTTATTTTATGGTTATTTCTGTGACCAGCATGCACAGTGCCCCCCTTCTCCTGAATGGTGTTGACTTATGAACTCTACAAGCTGAGGATAATTTGATTTGTTCAACGAAAAGAAGAATCAAAGGTTGTTTCATTACCTACGGCTTTTTGGCACCAAATATTTGAATGTCATCGAAAACACTTTTTCAGTGTAATTTTTCTTTGAGGGCAAAGTTTTGAACACACCAACGCAAAGGAGTGGCTTTACCTCATGCTACCTTTTACGTAATACAGTTACAGTTTGTAGGGAGAAAATAAAGTTTAAAGATACTAGGCAGAGTGCTAAAATGGCAGCATGCAAAATTCTTCCATTTTTATTCTGCTGCACATAGTCTGGCTCCTTTTTTTACCCGAGCTTTAGAGACATTGCACAATTTTATACTTACTATTAGAAACATTAAGTTTTAATAAAACTAAAAGCTACTGCTATCCTTTCTGGTTTTCCATGATAAAGGGGCAGGAAGTGCTTGCATGCCAGATCACAGCAATGTTTTTGGAGGCATACCTTTTATGAAAATAAAAAAGGGCTGAAGTCATGCCTCTCTTAATGAACACAGCTGAAAAGCGGTATAGACTAATTTATTTAACATTTACTAAATTCTTTTTTTTTTCTTTTTCATAACTGTGGTGGTGGTGCTGTGGTAGCGTTGTTGCCTCACAGTTAGACGTTGCCCGTTCGATCCTTAGTTAGAGCTTCTTCTGTGTGGCGACATGTGTGAACGGGCATTCCTTCGTTGAAGGTTGTGTGTTAGGCCCGGCAAGCCAGCACGTAAAACTCTACTGCCAATCATTAGTAGACCGGAGTTCCGCTGTGGCAACCCCTAAATGGGAAAAAGCCAAAAGACACAAACAATTACAGTAAGACATAAAGCAAAAGTGCAGCCATTGCTCTACTATATAATTATTAATTAAATTAAGTCAGATCATTCTTGTTTGTGTCTGTCATGTGTTCCAGCATCTTTTTGCAGCCTTTTCAACACCCCACAGCTAACCATCAGCTTCTCCCAGGAGCACCCCTTGTCCAGTGAGTGTAGAAACTGATTTGGCCATCCAAGGCTAGCTCTGACCTATGTGCAGGGATAGTGAAGCAATCAAGGCTTCCTGGGGAAGTATGATACTGATGCTGAGGTGTGTCTTGTTCTGTGTGCATCCATACTAGCCCAAGGAAAGATGTGCAGTGGGCTATGCTGGTGTATCACTCCTGCCTCTATGTATCACTCAGTTACAGACCTGGCCCTCTGTGGACACCACCACCCCATGTGTCTCTTACCACTACCAGGGATCAACTGTAACTGTCCAAGCATGTATAGACACACACACACACACACACACACACACACACACACACACACACACACACACACACACAGATTGAGCATGCACATCCTCCTTAGCAGAGCAGTCAAGCATCCAAAGTGCTACTCAAACTTGGGTCTCAGACAACATTCAGGGTTTTATCCCTCTATGATACTGGCACAAGCTGTGCTGCTGCTGCCTTTTTATTGCACCCTAGATGTCCTTCATGTGTTGGTACCAGTATAATAGTCTGGAATACTTCAGAAGAGCTCACAGTGTGTGTGTGTGTGTGTGTGTGTGTGTGTGTGTGTGTGTGTGTGTGTGTGTGTGTGTGTGTGTGTGTGTGTGTGTATGCATGTGTACATGTGTGTGTGTGTGTGTGTGTGTGTGTGTGTGTGTGTGTGTGTGTGTATGTGTACGTGTGTACGTGTGTGTGTGCGTGTGTGCGTGTGTGCGTGTGTGCGTGTGTGCGTGTGTGTGTGTGTATGTGCATGTATATACTGACTGGATGAGAATACCTCTAAGCTGTACTAGTTCTAATGTTTTTGTTTCATAAATACAACACAGCTGTACCAGTGTAATACCTTGTGATGGTATTGAGAACATTTTGTGATACTAATGTGAAGCTGTTGAAAAGCAACACACACCACCAGTACCTTCAATCCAAACACACTGTCTTAAAGGTTTACAAATTCACACATTCTTACTAAGCTTATGGCCAAAACAGACCTTCAAAACTCAGCCACATCACCCAGTACTAGTGGGAAACTAGAAGTGTCCCCACTAAGCAGACTTTCAACACATATTCCTGGGGAAAACTTGCAGTCACCCATCCAGTCATCAAGATGACTGTAAAACTTGCTAGGCTTGTTAGATAAGGGCAGTTTATTTCAGAAACAGGTTGTACATTGGATTAGATATCTGTCATTCCATCTGGTCTTGTTGATGTTATAGTGCAGATTTAGGTCTATAGAATGGGTATCTGCTTTACCGCTATTTAGGTGTAGGAGTTAAAAAAGTGCAGGTCATTCATAGCAGGTAAATCTAAGCAGAAATCATCCCTCCAGAGACTGTATGACACTGAATAGAGACATAAGCTTGCAGTCTGTCAGTAAAACAATTATGGCTAAACATATTAAAAGTCTTGTACATGTTCTTTCAGCTGCTACAGTTAGGGGTCGCCACAGCAGATCATCAGTCTGCAAATAAAGGGGCAGTAGGGATTTATGGTGTCAAGATGCCAACCCGGCATCCAACCTTCCTCAGGAAGCACACACATGCGCACCTAGTGCCACCTTAGAAGGTCCAATCCATCTGCAGCATGTCTTTGGAATGCAGTCTGATACCAAAGCACTGAGAGGAAACCCACACAAACACTGGGAGGACATATAGACTTCATGCAGGAGCCACCCCAGCCAAGAATCAAGCTAGAGAACTTCTTGTTGAGAGAGAACAACACAAACCACTCTGCCACTGTGCTATCCATCCATCCATCCATCCATCCATCCAACATATTAAAAGTAAAATGATATACATGTTATCAACTGATAAATTGAAAAGGACCTTGCCTGCTACTTTAAGAAACTTAAGTGTTTCAAACTGACCCTAAGGACACTGAAAATTATGTTTTAGTAGTAGAGACATAGTTTTGTGCTAACATTACATTTAAAAACTGAAGAGTCTAAACATAAGATAAAGCCTGTTTCAGGTTATGATAAAATATATCCACTATAGACATAATTCTGCCATAAATGCAGGAAAAGGAGTCATATAACTGGACTTCGTACTCCTAATAATAACAGTTTTTGACCTGTGAGTATTGTAACCAGTGAAAAGTATAATACCAATGATACTGAGCTTATGGAACAGGAAACATTTTATTTCAGAACAGTTGAATGAGCTTTATACTATTATGCTGTTGCAAATAATTATAGATAATGTCTTAATGAATGACAGAAAGCTCTAGGGAGTACTAATCTCAGGCAGTATGCTTATGATTATAATGTACAATACTTTGTGAAAAGAAGAGCATTACTAAAAAGCAGTTGAAGTAATCTCCATTTATGGAAAAAAAGAAACAGTATCCTATTACTCAAGTAAGGTAATTAATCCTGTTGCTGAAGTTAACTGACAAGTTAACAGTGTAATATTCTACCCTTCTTTAAAAGATTGTGGATGAGATGTGAAGAGGGTAATCTTTCAAATGAACACCTTCAGTGTGGAGAAAGGAACTAGAAACTGAATCTATTTCACACTGAGCTGAACGGTGGAGGGACACTGACCACAACTCTGATCTGTGATATATAACAATAAGTACCCTGTTTTCTTGCTTATTTTACTAGTTATTGCTTATTCTTACCATTTATTGCACATTTTATTGTCTGCTGCCTACTTTGTATTGCACGTTTTATTGTCTGCTGTGTACTTTTTACTGTATTTTATTGCTATAAACTAATCTGCACTGTTGTACTGCAACTGTCTGCCTTACTGGGCCTGTTAAATCACTTTTGCTCCTGACTCACTGACTCACTGTTTGTAAAGCTTTTTTAGCTAGTATCACTGTGTGAAAGGTATTAATTGGAAATTTTCTCCATTTGTTAAGCATTTATTTGTTGTTTTGATTTTCCTGCCAAGGAGTGTGTCATATAACTGATTTGTTTGCAGTTAAAATAATTCTCTAGAGCCTCCTTGCTCCCTTTTTCTGTTTAAATCTTTCATTTAGTATCTCACTGCTGTTTTTCTGCTGTGATAAACATTTTTGCAGTGTTTTCTGCCTAAAATAGTGTAGCTAGTAGTTGTAGCATACTTTCCCAGCCTCCCTCCCTATTGTTGTCTTGTTCTTAAACTTGGTGGCTTTGCAGCTGCCAGCTCTTACTGTAATTTTGAGCTGGGACACTCCTCTCAGTCCAGTCTCATACTCCTCCCAATCCAGTCTCATTATCTTATTCTACCTAACACAGAAAGAACATTTGGGAAGGCCAACCCCCTTAGTTTCTTAACCTTGGATTATCTTCTGTTCCTCCTTTCTCCCTTTCCATTTCACTAATAAAAAAAATCACTTTATTCAGCTGCTTTTACAGTATTTGTGTTTCCTCCTCCTACTCTGTTATTCATCTTGCTTTTTCTGCTACTTGTTCTCAAAAGTGTTCAATTGCAGGTTTTCTGCTGCATTTATTACTGCTTGTTTTAGCCTCTTTAAATTGTAAGTGTTATTCTAAGCCTCTTAGTTTTGTTTTAAGGACTTGGGCTTTATGCCTACCCCTCAGCTCTCCCTGGCCTCTCTCCCTCAGATTCTGACAAATATGGATGGACTATTTCCTGTGGTTTCTCCTGCCAGCCTGGTTGATATAGGCATCCTTATACAGTATAGCAACTGCCTCATGTACACAGACAACCATCTACTACTACTACATAGGAACGCAATTTTTGAGAGATGCAATTACATTAAGAACCTAGAATCTATGCCCTTCCCTTCACAAGCCAGTATATCTGGCACTGAGAAGGTTGTCAACCGAATCACTATACTTCAGATTCCACCCACAACTATACAACACACATCCACATATGCAGAGGTACTCAACAAAAACAAACCCAAACAAAGGAGACCTCAGAGGCAAAAACACTTGAACTCCACAACCCTCCATACCACATACCATGCATAGTCCACACTCCTGTGTCTCGCAACCACTAAGGCCTAACCATAAAACCAAAATATTAGTCATAGGAGACTCCATTGTGAGACACACAGATGTACTTCTCACCAGGCTGCATAAGGAGAAAGCCATAGTTAGTTGTCTGTCAGGTGGCAGAATCTACCATATCACACATGCACTGAAGTCTCTCAACAGGTACTGTTATGACTCTGTCATAGTCCATGTTGGGGTGAACAACTTCAGATGTACCTTACAGGACTATATGAAGAGAGACATGATTGGACTCGCTGAATATGTGTCCCAGGCAACTATGTCCCTAGCCTTAAGCAGCATTCTACTGTCACCCAGAATGATGCCTCAATACAAACAGAAAGATTGACTTTAACAACTGGCTTAAATTCTGGTGTCATTCCAAGGGGATCCATTACCTGACAGCCTGGGGAGATATGATCAACAGACCACGATGCTTTGCTAGAGATGGCCTGAATCTGTCTCACTTGGCTTCAGACTTCTGGCAAAGGCCCTTGCCTCCCCCATAGTGCCCTTTTTAGGAAAAGTCATGAGGTCGATACAACCAACATAAAAATTTCAATAAAGTGCCAATTTAAAGTTATGCTACTAAATGCTAGGAGTCTAAGCATAAAACTACACTCATTGCAAGCATTCTTAACCCTGGAAATGCTGATATTTGTGCAGTCACAGAAACTTGGTTCAAAGCTGTGGAGAGCACCAGAGCCTTACCTGGTTACTCATCATACCATACATTCAGAGCCTAAACTGTGGGCAGCAAAGTCAAAGGAGGTGGAGTTTCAATATATATTAAAGACACACACACACCCCAGGCTGGTCAAACAGTATGATGCACAGGAGACACTCCAGGTGCAGTTAACCATTGACAAGACCCCTATTTAGATCATAGCTAGCTACAGGCCCTCACATTTGACTCACGATGCCACTCCACCTATCTGGACCTTTTCAAATCTATCAGGATTCAACCCTTTACCCTGCTCCTGGGTGACTTTAACTACTCAACCATAAACTGGAAAAACTATTCATACCAGAACACAAATGACCAGAGATCCCTCACTCTTACCAATGCAAATGCCTTGAAACAGCTAGTTGATACCCCCACAAGAGGTGATAACATCTTGGATTTGGTATTAACCAACATGAGTAATCACTGCAGCACCCCTACAGTATCATCCTCCCTGGTAAGTTCCAACCACAAAGTGGTCACTTTCAAAGTCAGCATCTCCCCTGACCCTCTTCTTGCTAGGGTCAAACAAAAAAACTTCTCCAAAGCTGATTACAACCTCCTGAGGGATTGTATAAGCAGCTTCACAGCCCCTTCCCCTCTGTAGAAACTGTCACCAATGTCCAAATCTACACTAAAGTACTATACAAGCACTTATATTTAGATGCATGAAGTCAGGAATATCTGACAGGACAAAATCATCTTCTACAAGGAAGAGTAAATCTGTCTGGTGGACATCTGCAATAAGTAAACTATATAGCAAAAGTAAAAAAAATGTTGTCTAGGAGCAAGAAGAAGCAGATGCTTAATTGGAAGCAATCTCTCCTTAGCCTGAACAAGCAAATAAGAGCACTAGTGAAATCCTTTAAAGCCAACCTTGAGTCCAAATTGGCCACATCTACTGGAGACAATCTTAAGGCCTTCTTCACATACGTCCACAATCTTAAAGGAAGCCCTTAAACATGGGCTAAACTCTTGGCTAGGCTTATAATGGCCTCAGGGCCAATAGCCTTGTAACTTACTATGATCCTATGATACTATAATCCTATGAATAAGTCTACAAATACACCTCTGCTTAGTCTGAAAAAATGGGGGTTCAGAGGAACCACCAGTCACATTCCTACAAGGGTATAAATATAGCAGTGACGATTGGGGAGAGATGGGCAAAGGCTGCCAGCCTAGTCAAATAGAATTTGACATATAATTCTGGCATTTGTAAATAAATGTAAAATGCAGGCATGATTTCTTGAGTGTAAAAGAACACTGTGAAATGCGGAACTGCAAAATATGTGACACCATTGCACTCTACTGGCCCAGTAAAGCATGTTGTGACCCTGTCATATTAGAATTCGGCTCCAGTGTGTCTGGATGAAGGTTTCATGCCCTTGTTTTAAGGCTAAAGTTTATGACCAGAATTTAGATGAGGAAAGTGTTTTATTGCTCTGGTTTCTGCTAGCATATTCATGTGAAATGCCTTGTATTGTTGTAAGTTTCTGACCAGGTATTAAGATGATGCAATATGAATACTGGGAAAACCTAAGTGTCAAAAATGCATGGCACTGACTGTTTTGATTGTACTGCTGTAAAAAGACATTTATTAGAATGTTCTAACACCTGAAATGTATGGGAAAACGTTTTGTGAGCATAGACACAAGGCAGATGAACATGTATGTGAATATGTTGTTAAACTGAGCACTTATTTTCATAGCTGGGTGAGTGGATGTCAGGTCAACACTTCTGAAGGACTGGCAGACCTTTTGGTAATGGAACAAGCCCTTAGCACTTTGCCTGAGGACATGAGGATCTGGTTAGCTGATAAACAGTGTGCTACTTCAGAGGAGTTGGGGAAGAATGGAGACCTATACCTAGCAAGCAGGGCAGCCCTACACAGGAAAGGGAGCCCCCCAGTACTGCTCATGGGTCTAAAGGAACCCATGGTGGGCAGCACAGACTGCCCCAACAGAATCCACCAGTAGCAGGGGAAGCCACTAGTCCAGGTATACATCCAGGAGCTAGGGTTAAATGTTTTGAATGCAACCAGTGGGGCCATGGGGCATACAAGATGTCCACGGAGGCAAGGTGGGGAACCAAAGGTGAGGGAGCCAGTAAGTGGGAAAGACAAAATGTCAATAGTGTGTTGTCTTGAGACAACAGGTGTATGGAACTACCATCCTGCAGATGTCCTGAGAGGGAAGGATTTGGATGAGGCAGTACTATGTACTTATGCAGTTACATGCAGTGAGGCTAGGAGACAAGCATGTGGGTCTGGTAGCCTGGGGGAGACCCAGACAGACTGCATACTTGCAGCCAGGACTGTTGAGATGGTTACTTCAGGGAGTGAGCTACACTGTAGCAGTGAGACTGAATGTGTGCCACAGCTGCTTGTAGGTATTGATGTTCCGTTGGACAGGGTAACTGTAAAGGTAGAGGTGAGTAGTAGTACCCAGGCTGACAGTGAGGCACCGCTGTCAGAGGATGCCAGACATCCTGTAGAAGGGAAGCTGGGAAGGGTTACAAGGAGAGACTTGAGACAGGCTCATCTCTCAGACCCTACATTGCAAGGCCTGAGGCAGGTAGCTAGGAAGGCACCTGAATCTAAAGGGGGATTCAGTATACTGGAACAAAGGGTTACTGTACAGAGAGCGGACCCCTGAGAGAGGGCTAGAAGATGAGAGAGTACAGCAGTTGGTAGTGCCTAGAGCTTACCATCTGGCGCTTCTAGCCATAGCCCATGATATTCCCTTTGCAGGTCATATGGGCATAAAACATACAAAGAGGCATATTATGCAAAACTCCTATTGGCCTGGAATTTCCAGAAATGTGCCAGGGAACTGCTGGACCTGTGAGCAGTGACAAAAGGTAGGCAAGGCAGGAGACAAGGTGAGCTCCTTTTCTGATGCCTTTCCCTGTGATTGAGGAGCCATTTCAGAGGGTAGCTATGGATATTGCTGGTCCTCTGAGTACCCAAGTTCCACAGGGAAAAATTATATCCTAGTGATTGTAGATTATGCTACACGATACCCTGAGGCAGCGACTTTGTCCTCCATCGAGGCCAAGAAGGTGGCAAATGCTTTGCTAGACATTTTCAGCAGTGTAGGCTTCCCAAAGGAAATACTCTCTGACAGAGGTGCCAATTTTATTTCAGACCTGCTGGCTGGTCTGTGGAAGTCCTGTGAAGCACATGAAACCACCCCTTACCATCCCCAGACTAATGGTCTTGTTGAGAGGTTAAACTCTACAATCAAGTCCATGCTACAGGCATTTGCAGATCAGTTTAACAGGGAGTGGGACAAATATTTGCCCCATCTGTTGTTTGCTTACAGAGAGGTTCCCCAGGAATCCACAGGTTTTTCACCCTTTGAGTTGCTGTATGGGCATAGGGTGAGGGGACCTCTAGATTTAATTTGAGATGAGTGGGAAGGTGAGTGTGAGTCTCACAAGGAGTCTGTTGTGGCATATGTCCTGAACATCCAGGCAAAGCTCAATGAACTCATGGGCCTGGCCCAGGAGACCCTGGCAGAAGCCCAACAACAGAAAATGGTGTGGTATGACAGGAATGCTCAAGCTAGAGAGTATGCTGTAGGGCAGCAGGTGATGGTTCTCATTCCTGTCAGACACAGCAAGTTGCAAGCAGCTTGAGAGGGATCCTACAAGGTGGTAAGAAAGGTAAGCGATGTTAACTACATGGTGGAAGTGCTAGGCAGCAGGCACGGGCACAAATTGTACCATGTTAACATGATGAAACCTTACCATGATATGGAGGCCCTTGTGCTTAGCATTTGCAGTGGATTGCAGGTGGAATCTGAGAGAGATCTTGTGACTGATCTCCTCAGTGAGGTTCGGGCTGACACCTCGGTGGAAGGGGTAGCAATGTCCCAGCAGCTATTTCCTACCCAGGTTTGAGAAATCCCAGCAGTGTTGCAGGAGTTTGGGGGCATGTTCACCGGGAAACCAGGGAGCACCCACCTGGTGCAGCACCAGGTAGATACAGGACCCCAAAGGCCTATCAGGCAGGCCCCTTATAGGGTGCCTGAGAGAGTCAAACAGACTCTGAGGGAGGAGGTACAAGAGATGTTGAAACTAGGGGTGATTCAAGAGTCCAACAGTCTCTGGGCCTCAGCAGTGGTGTTGGTTCCAAAGAAGTGGATTACAGGAAATTAAATAGTCACACAGAGTCAGATGGTTACCCCATGCCTAGGACAGATGAGACCTTAGAGCAGCTGGGTGGGACTACGTATCTTACACCCATTGATCTTACCAAGAGTTACTGGCAGGTGCCTTTGACTCCCAGTGCTAGAGAGAAGTCCACCTTTGTGAATCCTTTTGGCTTGTATGAGTTCACAAAGATGCCCTTTGAGATGAAGAATGCCCCAGTGACTTTCCAGAGGCTGGTAGATCATATCTTAGCAGGAGCAAGAGGGTTTGTTCTTGCTTACATGGACAATATTGCTATCTACAGCCATTCCTGGCAAGATCACCTTCAGCATGTCAGGGAAGTGCTGGGCCGACTACGTTTGACCATTAAGCCAAGCAAATGTCAGGTGGGTATGGCAGAGGCCTCCTACTGAGGACATAGAGTGGGGAGTGGTAAGATAAGGCCAGGACCTGCCAAATTGGAAGCCATTCATGCATGGCCTGCACCTGTTACCAAAGAGCAGGTGAGGACATTCTTAGGGACAGCAGGGTACTACAGAAAGTTTGTTCCCAATTATAGTACCATAGCTGCTTCCCTCACAGACGTGACAAGGAAGAACAGGCCCAATAAGGTAGTGTGGACCCCAGCATGTGAGCAGGCATTTCAGAAGCTTAAGAAAGCTTTGAGAGGACCCCCTTTGTTAGTCAGTCCAGACTACAGCAAAGACTTTGCTGTGCAAGTGGATTCTTCAAACTATGGGGTGGGGGTTGTACTTAGCCAGATTTCGTCAGAGGGAGAAGCGCACCCAGTGGTTTATCTAAGTCATAGGCTCCAACCCAGGGAGGAATGCTATGCAGCAGTAAAAAAGGAATGTCTAGTCATAGTATGGGCATTACAAAAACTTCAGCCTTATCTGTATGGAAGAAAATTCACTGTGATGATAGATCACAACCCTCTAACATGGTTAAACAGAGCCAGTCAGCAAAATGCGAAGTTGCTAAGATGGAGTCTGGGGTTGCAAGCATATATGTCAGTGCAGCACTGCAGTTCGAGTAGCAATGCCAGTGCAGATGGGCTCTCAAGACAGGGAATCCAGTGAGGTACACTCAGATAGACTTGACACTCTCAAGTGATGTTTCTCAAGGGGCACTTGAAAAACTTGCTTGAGTTCCCCTGGGGGGGAGAAGTGATGATTGGGGAGAGATGGGTGAATGCTGCCAGCCTAGTCAAATAGAATTTGATATATAATTCTGGCATTTGTAAATAAATGTAAAATACAGGCATGTTTTCTTGAGTGTAAAAGAACACTGTGAAATGTGGAACTGCAAAATATGTGACAACATTGCACTCTATTGGCCCAGTGAAGCATGCTGTGACCCTTTCATATTAGAATTCGGCTCCAGTGCATCTGGATGAAGGTTTCATGCCCATTGTTTTAAAGCTAAAGTTTATGACCAGAATTTAGATCTGGAAGGTGCTTTATTGCTCTGGTTTCGGCTAGCATATACATGTGAAATGCCTTGTATTGTTGTAAGTTACTGACCAGGTGTTAAGATGATGCAATATGAATACTGGGAAAACCCAAGTGTCAAAAATGATGTAATTTGGGAGGGCCTTAGAGACATGTTTGTAAGTAATGTTTAAATACTATTTCTCACAAGAGTAAAGGAGGGCATTTTGACTTTGGACATCTAACTCAGCACTCTGCCTTATGCTCACATGTAAGTTTTAGCATTGTGATTTCTTGTAGGAATAATTAAAGCTCGTAACGATTAATTAGGTATTTTTCTTTGAAATCATACCTGTCCTACTGTATTATTTTAAGTTTCTGTGTGATCTCTGAACTCTTAGATATCTCTGTGGTGTGGTTGTTTTGTCTTGTGTTTTAATTATTTATTATTAAATATTTTTAAAACCTTCTACCTGTGGCTGGTTTGTGTAGAGATAAGCTCTAGAGTAAATTACATATTTATAGAGGTTATTGTAATAGGCCATTCTAAAGTGAGCCTTGACTGTTAGTCATACTACCATTGGATTATAATACTGCACAGTATTATTTGGACACCCTTTTAAGGGCCTTTTAGTAGCAGATATTATTAGCTGGGTGGTGGCAGGGATTACTACTGTATAGTCTGGGTAAAGGGGCACAGCTGGAGAATCTGTGTCAGCCTTCCCCAGGAGTGTCTGTGAAGTTGTATAAATACTTATCTCAAAGTGTGTGTGTATTGTGTTAGCTACTTGGTAGGGACACGAAGCACTGGTTGGACAGAGAGGGTACTGGAGGTTCTAGCTTGCCCAGCTAGGCTGAGACCTGGACCCTATAGCTGTGCCAGCGGGGAGTCTTATTGGGGACCTGGTGAGTAAGGGAGCAACCAGCCCCAGACTGACTGTGATCTTTGTGTGCACTTAAGAGAAATTGTACTTTACTGTGTGTATTAGTTATCCTTTC
Source organism: Protopterus annectens (assembly GCF_019279795.1). Classification (NCBI taxonomy): domain Eukaryota; kingdom Metazoa; phylum Chordata; order Ceratodontiformes; family Protopteridae; genus Protopterus; species Protopterus annectens. Next base: position 1,781,963,524 of record NC_056743.1, on the reverse strand, counting down.
CTCTTTTCTAGGAGATGACCTCCCTGGTGTTAGTGGTGAGGATTCAGGCTCCTTGATTGTTAGGCCAGGGCACGGTCATCACAATATCAAATACCAATGCATAGTGCCAGAAAGATATAAAGGAACAAATATTTGGCTAAGGATATAGACAGAAATAAAATCTATACATTTTAAAGAGATTTACCTGTATACACCTATGACAGAGCAACCTGTTCAGCAGAACCAATAGGAAGAATGGTGCCACATGATAAAATATTATGGCCTGAAGGTGTTACAAAGCAGAAAGCAGAGGTTTCATTGTTGGCATAAGGTGTTGTACAGTAGAGATTAGAAATGGCTAGCAGAACTGATGATAAAGAATCACCTACTAAAATGCATGCCCTAAGCATAATTCTAAACATTCTGCCAAGCTAAAATAGAAAGCCCCAGCAATGGAGAATTCTAAGTAACAGGTGTGTGTGTTGAGAACAGGGACATCGGGAGGCATACGCACTGTATTGATTTCAGTACAACGTATTTAGAAGGGGGGTAGCTTTTTAAATTTTCGCGCTTTACTAGTGCACGATGATGACGTCAGCTCATCCAGTCGGAATGGAGCTCACCGCGCATGTCAGTTCAGTTCAAATGCATTTTCAAGTGGGAGGCGCTATGTTGGTCGAAGCAGGAGGATGTCAAGGACTTATGTTGGTCGAAGCGGGAGGATTTGTTACTGCAAGGACTTTATTTATAACTGGCATTATGTTGGTTGAAGCGGGAGGATGTCAAGGACTTATGTTGGTCGAAGCGGGAGGATATGTTACTGCAAGGACTTTATTTAGAACCGAGGATCGTTGGTCGAAGCGGGAGGATTTGTTACTGCAAGGACTTTATTTAGAACCGAGGGTCGGTGAGTAATATGAAGAGTGTGTGTGTGTGTAAATGCCCTAGCTGGGATGTACTGGTGATTACTCATGGTGGTGTGGTAGGGAATACCTCAGGCTTGAACCCTGTACCTTGTATGCAGGTGTTAAAGACCTGAATTCCCTACCCACCACCATTTGTAAAAAAATTGCAGATTTTTGCCTCATATTTGATCTGATCAATATCTGTATCATATCTGTGTTTTTTAAATATTGCAATGCTTGAAATTTGATGGTGCAGTGGTAGCAACATAGCATTGATGTCTCACAGCTATAGGTTCTTGGGTTTGGTTCTTGGCTGGGGTGCCTTCTTTGTGTGGGGGGGGTCTGTATCTTCTCCCTGTGTTTGTGTGGGTTTGCTTTTGTGTCCTCCCATGTTACAAAGACATGTCTGCATTATTTTTTCCTGGGCCTCTGCTGAGAATCTGAGAATTGGTTTTTTTTTTTTTTTTTTTTTTGTTCCAAGTCAGACGGTCCTGATTAACAAATTGACAGGCATTTAAATTTCAGACTTCAGGTTTCTGAATGTTTACTTCCTTACATATTTGATGGTGCAGTGGCAGTATTGTTGCCTCACAGCTATAGGTTTTCTGGTTTGATTCTTGGCTGGGGTGCCTTCTGTGTGGAGTCTGCATCTTATCCCTGTGTTTGTGACATAGTAAAACAACTTTTTATTCTAGCAATAAATATATACTAACACAACCTTTTTTATAGCAATCTTTTTAAGTTTATGACTATTTGAAATTTGTCCTTATTTTTGGAACTGTAATACCCTGTTATTGGCTTTGTCCAGGTTTTTGTGCTAAGGTTGACAGCTATGGCAAGAACTGAATTCACTGAATATGTTTGAGGGCTGTATTCCCTCATTACTGGGTTTGTCCAGGTGTTTTGTGCTAAGAGGTTGACAGCTATGGTGAGAACTGAATTAATTAAATGATAGCCATTTAAGTTTCAGTCTTCCTCTCTTTCACAAAGCAGGTGATTTGGCATAGTGGTATGTTGTTCTGACTATTTTGCACAGTGACCGTGGCAGTAAAATGTATGATGGTAACACAGCATTTTATTCTAGCAGCTTTCCAAGATTATACAAGCAATGTTTAATGTGTTCCTGTTTTTGCCTTTTGACCCACCCCAATAAATTTGGCTTTTTCCAGACTTCTTGTGCTGCGAAGTTGAGATGTAGTTGAGTATTACGTAGATTTTACAAGGAGCTGAGAGCTGCAGGGAAGAGAAGTTTAGTGCTGATTATGCTAAGTCGGCTCACATTGCTAGTAGCACAAAATGTTGTGTACTTGCTTTTAATGCAGAAGGTTGTTGGTTCTACTCCCATAAGGGGTGAATGCTGCTGTACTGAAAGTTAAGACACTAACTATGAGCCTGTTATCAGTTTGCCATCCATTTCCTATTGCAATATTACTAGCTTATTATTAATGTAATTTAGGCAATTTATTCCTCAGGGGCATCAGACACTTTATTTTTCGGTGAAGTCATGAAATATAAAGGTGATTGCTAGCAGCAACCTCTTCATTAGTTAGATTTATTTAACGTGGAATTATTTAGATGACTTTTTTTACTCCTTCAGAGATTGTGCATATTATTTACTGATAATGGTGGACTGTAAAAGTTTGACTAGACTTTTATGATGGAAATGTTCTGAATTGGGCAGTTTTGTTTCATTGTTTACTGGAAAAATGCTCAAAGCAATAGGAAGGTGTATCAAAGAGCACATGTATGTTTCATAGGCAAGGGGCCTATGATTTAAAAGCAGCCCAGAATTAATTTTTATCTGCCACGGGTAAAATGTATTTTTCTTTGAATGTGGGTTTTAATGTTGTTTCAATGAATGTGAGTTTCAAGGGCAGAGAAGTTTTAATGCCAAGTTTGTTTAGCAGATGTCTTAGTGTTTGTGCTGTAAAATGCAAAATAAAACTTTCAAATGAAGTTCAAATCATCATAGAAGTAAATCAGTATGTACATTAGTGTTTATGGTAAATGGAGTGAAATAGCAAAGTAATGGATCATTGGAATGGCTGCAGGGGGAGGCACCATTCGACCATGGTTTTGTGAGGGGGAAGGGCGGCAAACTTAGACAGCCCCAGCTGAACTATACCTCCCAACTGTCCAGATTTTCAAAGAATGAATAGATTTTTGCTTCTTATTTTTGGTTTGTTCCTCAATTTGTGGTTTTCTGGCAAATGATTTAGGAATTAAGTCACTAAATAATGACACACTAGTTTCAGACTTTATAACCTTCAGCAAAATGCATGCTAAAATAAGACCTGTTCTATCAACTGTCCCAGTTTATACAAGAGCAATTTTTAGTACTGTTTATATGTTCCCTCAATATATTTGGCCTTGTCCAGATTTATTGCATTAACAGGTTGAGAGGTACATGCAAATAAATTGCTTTATAGAATTAGGCATAGCCAAACCTCAACTGTCCCTGATTTTGGCTCAAAATGTTGCTCTTCCCCTAATGATCCCTCCACAAAATAGCAATTTTGGAAGAAAACATAGACGGTTTACTTTACTTTTATAAATAACTGTAATGATCAGAGTTATACATTACTTTTATTTCAGAAATGCACGTAGATTCTCTACTGCTCTAAGTTAACTGTGCTCATATTAAAATGGTGTCCCTCCTTTGACAGGTTCCCAGCTGTATTGTCTGGCAATTTTATATTTTTGCATCACATTTTTGGTCCGTTTTTCATAAAATTGCAGTTTTCTGGCAAATTAGTGGCAAATTGTTAAAGACTGAAGTTAGAAAATAATGCAGACATTTCAGTTTCAGATTTCATACCTTTCAGAAAATTCGTACTGATGCAAGACCTACTACTATTCTATTATCTTTCTAAGTTTATAAGAGCAATATTTAAAAAAAAAAATTTCCTTATTTTTGGGCCTTTGCCTCAGTTTTATTTATGAGTTTGTTGCTGTAAGAGGTTGAGAGGTTGTGTGTGTGTGTGTGTGTGTGTGTGTGTGTGTGTGTGTGTGTGTGTGTGTGTGTGTGTGTGTTAGGTAGCATACCTCTCAACTGTCCACATTTTGCAGAATGTCCAGATTTTTGCCCCATATTTTTTGTCTGTTCCTCATAAATTTTGTGATTTTCTAGAAAATCATTGAAGGCTGAAGTTGCTAAATAATGACAGACATTTGAGCTTCAGACTTCATGTCCTTTAGAAAAATTCATACTAGCACAAATCCTGTTATTCTAGCAACTTTCTAAGTTCATGAGAACATTATTTAATATCTGTCCCTGTTTATTTTAGGCTTTGTCCATATTTCTTGCACTAAGAGGTAGGTAGGGGTGTGTGTGTGAATGAAACATCCTAGTTAGTGGTAGCAGGTGGTTAGTAATTTACTCAAGCTCAAAACCTGTACCTTAGTTACAGAAAACAAAAGCATAAAGTCTCTACCCCAACTACCATGCTGCATTTTTCAAAGAACTGACATTTCAGGTTAATTTTCAATTCAAGGAACCGAGTTTGAGTGAATTTATATTATATTACTGAAGAGGCATTACAGCGAATGCCTCTTCATCGACCCTAAAAGAGCGAACCGTGAATTAAGAGAATGGCCGTAGCTTGGCTGGGGAGGGGGGTAGCAGTTTGAGAGCTGTCAGTACAAATTTGAAAATCCTAGCTACACACCTGGTTGAGAATGATTAACTTAGTAATAGGAAAGAAGGCACTGGTGTAGTAAAGGAGGAAGAAACAGTACCTGGTCAGATTTCTAAACCCATTTCTGTCATTGTAAGACATAAAACTCAAATAAGAAAAGATTATAGGTGACAGGTATCTGTAAGCAAGGACAAAGTAAAACTGAAGACAAATTTTGTTCTAAGATTCCTTGCACAGAGCAGGACCAACTTAGGGAAGAAAAAGAAAATGAGACTGTTATTTACTCACACTGTAATGGAAGGAGAACAACAGAATGATAGAAATAATAAAGTAGGTTACAAGGTAACTTTGAACAATACCCTAATGATAGTCATGTTAAGCAAAATGCAGGAACCTTAAACAGAAAAAAGATGATTCTATGCATCAGATTTATATAGCAAAGTAACAAGAAAAAGGTGAATAAAGTAGAAATAGCAGCAGACAGTGAAGAATACTGATGTGATTTGCCTTTTTAGGAGAAGAGATAGGCAGTAACACCATAGTTCTAGTTTTGGTAGGAGAGGAGGCACTGCCATATACCACATGGCCTGCAGACCCTAGTAAACTCCAGCGCCAACTGAGTACCGGGTAATTCAGATAAATGTCATAAAGTTGCAATAAGAAGCTATTATAATGGTGCAGAGGCAGAGCATTTATCTGTGTCACTGGCTGCTTGCATTCAGGAATGGAGTCAGCCTGCTAGTAATGATAGACAGGAATTATAGAACGATAGCTGATGGCCAGCTTTTCTGTTCTGGGAGAGGAAGTGGGGACACCTGATTCTTATTTGACCTCTGGTGGAGACCAAAAGCCGTGCAGGTCATTTCAGGTGTCAAGGTACCCATAAGTTTCACATGACGCAGTTCAGCAGAGAATAATAATCTCCTTCATTGCAAAGAAAAACATACGTGGGAGACTAAGAAATCAAGGAGCTGTCTCCTCAAACTGCAGAATTGTGGAAAGTTTATACTTTCTTTTATTAAAAGCAACATTATTGTAATCATAGAACAGCCACGGATCAATTAAAAGTGAACCTTACAGCACTAATTTTGCTAACTAAGATCTTCTGGCTATCACTTTTCATATTAGGCATGAGACCTGAATTCCATAAAATAACTTTTTACAGAAAACAAACCTTTCTAAACCTCTTACCCTGTCAGCAATTACTAATATTAGGCAGAAAGCAAATCATCAGCTACATAATGAAAAACATGCAGGAATCCATCTTGTTATGAAAGCATATTAGAATGAAATGCCCGCACTAGCATTTTCACTTCTCCATATACCTCACCCATAACATTTCCCCATTGGATACTATCAAGCATCATATGATGCGACAATGATTTAATGGATACTTTTTCACTTCCTATCAGTCTTTTTCACACGCTGTTTCTTTTTGTCCCTGACATGAACAATCTTTGCACAGCTTTTTCAAAAATATAGTCTTATTTGCGATGAAGACATGCCTATGTCTCAATAGAATGAAAATACAATCTGTAAATAATCTTTAGTAATACAATTTCAACTATATGTATGTTCACATTCTCCTAATCCTTTGTATAGATTATCATATATTTTACTAAAATCTTGCAATACTTTATCTGCATCTTCTACTGCATCCTGGTTTTTGTCAGTTGTGGCCAGTGGTATTGATTCGATTTTTTGCATTTGCAGACTGACATTTTTGCTGGATTCTAATAATTTTAAAACACAGGCTTTTACCATAAACAGAATAAGGCCTAACAATATGATTATAATAGCTATAAGGATAAAAACATTCTTTAGAATTCCCCTTCCTCATCCTGAGAAATTTTGGCAAACTATGCCCATTGAGTATGATCAGCCTCTTTAGCATATGAGAATTCAATGCCTTTCTTAATTATTTCTAGTTGACTACAGATGGCACTAGTGTTATCAGAAATAAGAATAAAAGAGCAAAACATCGTAGATGAGTGTGCATGTACCCCCTTAGAAACAATGATAAAGTCAAGTGCCATACATTTCTGTAGTACCACACTGCACATTGCAGTTAGTTCTTGGATTATTAAATTAATAGACTCAAAAGTGGAATTACTTATTATTTCTAGGAGCTTAGACAGCTTCCTAAGCTCTAAGATGGACTTCACCATCCCATAAGCATGTATAATACCAGCTCCAAAAATGATCCCACAGCAAGAAGCATGTGAGAAAGCCATTTAAAACCCATTTTTGTACAGTATTATGATAAACCCAAGAGGCTTCTATCATTCCAACTGGGTTAGTAATGTTTTTAGTGTGTCTCTTGTGGTGAGCGTTATGGCTCTTTCCATCAGGTAAAACAGCTGCATGTCATGTGGCTGGAATAACATAATCTATATAACATCAACCAAATCAGCCTGTAGGTAGCCAAAGATAAGCTTGATTTCCACAAATGTAGTAATATTCATGTAATGCTGCCATGCTCTTCTCTACAGCCCCATCGTAAAATTTCCATGTGAAATTGCAAGCACTAATTTCAACAAAAAGGGTTCCATTTTTGTGATAGCAAATGTCCTTTAAATGACCTTGTTATTTGAAGTGGCATAAATGTAGAGAAGGGTAAAACCATGTTTATTTTTCTGATTTTTACCAAGAAAAATAAAGAAGGATGCATTGTGACGTTTTGGATCAGTCACTGATATAGGAATCTGCAATACCCCATCATGTGCAGTAGGAATATGTGCACAAACCCAGCAGTTGCTAACATTGAAGGTGTGTGCATAAGTATGTAAGGCAGCAGAAAAAGTATTAAATCCAGGATGCAATTCAGATATTCTTGATTCGGTTTTAGCCAAATAACTGTCTCTATTTTAAGCAAAGCATGTATGTCTGTTAAAAAATGATTCAGTACTTACAGTTCCAATAGAAGGAGAGGATGATGCACTCATGGTTCCCGATGGCAAAAGCAGGTGAAATAAGATGATGATGAAAAATCACAGCAACTCTTGTGATGATAGGTCCATAAAAAAAATGAGCATGTTGGGGCTGGAGAGGATTTTGAAGAAACTTTAAATGAGGATGTTGGGTTGATTGTCCATCATGCACAAGGTGTTTAATCACAGATGACTTCAAAAAGGAACATTGTCTAGATAAGGCAATGTCTAAATATGTGTCCAAAAGGCGGGATGAGTCTGTGATGTCGTGTGCAGAAGAAAGACAAAATGCTGTTGATGTTGTAGTGGACTCACTGGGTTTGAATCATACTAAGATGCAGTAACTTCCTGATCTGGTAAAAGGGATAACTCATCTGCATTCGATTCCAGATGCAATTTGGATGACAGATGTGAAATCAAGCTGGATGTCAAACAATTCAGTTAGTTCTGGATTTGGTTTGGATGGCAAAAAGTCACTGGCTGTCACTTCCATGTACAACAATATCTATCTCTTTTGTCTGGTTCTGCTGGTAATAGGCTCTTCTGGTTCATGTGGCCTGACGTCAATGGTATCTTAGCTATGAGCATCACAAGGGAATGTCCTCTTGACATATAACACAGGGATCTGGGGGGAAGGACATCATAACAGATAGCAGTGGCAGTTCTTAGCAAAACCATGCTTGGTCCTTTCCATCTAGAGCTAAGTGAGATTCTTCTGGAATGTACTCTGATGTAGATTAAGTCTTCAGGTTGCAGGTCATGATGGTTCTGCTCTGTGGGTCATTGGACTGCATACAGAGTGATATTTTTTTTTCTACAAAATAGAAGAGAGAGAGAGAGAGAGAGATTTGTAATATGAAAGCATGGATTCATCAGTGTCTTGCAATTCTAGGTTCTTAGTGAGAGGGGTAGCAGGAACTCTCATGGGTCTGCCCATGAGTATTTCATGAGGGGACATTTTTTCTAGTAGTACTAACTGCTCTTCTAATCTTAAGCAAAACTAAAGGCAATTCTTCTGGCCATTTAAGACCAGTTTCCTCAAAAACTTTAGCTAATATTAATTGTAATGATTGATTCACGTTTTCCACTATTCCAGAAGCCTGTGGTCCATAGAGACAATGACATTGCAATTAACATTGAAAATCTTACAAAGTTGCTGTATCACTTGTCTAATAAAATGGGAGTCCTGATTTGACAGAATACAGCAGTGCACAACACATCTGTGAATTGGTTCTGTTAAAAACGTCTTTGCTGCTGTGTGTGCATCATTATTCACACATAGATATGATAACCCATCCCCAAAAAAATGTCAACCACAACAAGTACATAGCTACATTTCTGCACTTAAGGAAGTTCAATAAAGTTCCATTGAAAAAACAGAATGGTCATAAGCCCTTCTGCAATGATTGAATAGGTGAGGGTACTTTTTTAGACACATTATGTTCTAAACAAACTACACAAATATTTACAAAATGCTGAGCAAATTCTAAGAGATGAGGAGCATACCAGTCCATAGAAATCTGTTTCACTGATGCATTTTTGCCCAAGTGAAAAGGCAGATGGTTGGCTTTCACCAACAGATTTATGAAAATTTGTGGGGCTACAAGTCGATTATCCAGATACTGCCACAAAAGATCCAGAAAGTGACAATAACTATCTCTAATCCACTTCCTTCTCTCAGAGTCCTCTGTCTGATTATGAAATGTATTTATTTATTATTTATTTATCTATTTCCAGTTTGATGACCGGAGAGGTTCACTGGGCTCAAAGAGCCCGTTTTCAGTGAAGGCCCGGGGAGAAAAGCTCTAATAATACATAGTATAATCTCAATAATATAATGTACAAAGCATAGTGGAAACAGAAACGAGTTCAGCAAATTTTACATATAAATTAGCAAAAAAAAAAAAAAACTAAACAGATGTTAAACAGTAGCTTAGGGAAGGATGTGAGCATATTTACATATTTAGTGGTAGAGAACAGTGGTGCAAGGTTAAATTAATACACTGATATAGAAGTAACATTAGCATGGATGAGTTCTTTATGCATGAATAATAGCATAAGTTAGATTAATACAAAGGTCTAATCCTTTGAAGTGGTATAGAGGAAATATTTACATGAAGGCAGTACAGAGGGTTAAACAACAGTGTGTAAGGAAGAACAAACTTTGTGTGTAATAAAGTATTTATATGTTGATCAGCTTAGGTAGGTGGAGTGCAATTGCATTTCCATTTTTGGGAGAGGTAAGAATGCAGCTGGGTTTTGAAGTGTTCAGCGTTCTCAGAAGTTCTTAAGGATGGAGGGAGAGAATTCCATTTCTTGGCGATGGAGAAGGAGAGCAGGAGCTGACCAGCGGGATGGTTTGGTTTATAAACAGAGATTAGATCTTGGTGGGTAGATCTTAGAGTTCTGTTGGGGGTGTATAATGTTAGGATGTTTGATAGTGCTAGACATATAGCTGGTTTGAAAATGAGCTTGTGGGTGGTGATGAGTTGGAGATAGTCAAGGTAGTTTGGGAGTTCTAGCCATTGCAGCTGATGGAGAGGTTTACAGTGATGAGTGGAGTAATTGGAGGTGGTGGTGAACTTTGAGATTTTATTGTAACAAGATTCTAGTTTAGAAGAGATGGAGGAAGATAGGTTGGTTAGTAGGGGAGCGCCATACATTAGTGACGGTAGTAAGAAGGTAGTGGCGAGGGTCTGTCTTGTTGATGGGGAGAAGAAGTGGGAGTTTCTATACAGCATTCCAAGTTTCTGATGGGTTTTCTTTATATTTAGCTGAATATGGGTGTCGAATTTTAGGTGTTCATCAATAGTAACTCCAAGAAGTTTAGCAAAAGGAATGACCTCTATAGTGGAGTTGGCAAGGCTTGTAATCTTGAAAGAGATTTTGTCTAGGTGGATAGATTTTGAGGGAGAGAATAGAAGGATCTTTGATTTGGTGGCATTCAAAGATAGGTAATTTTGGAGCATCCAGTTCTCTGTAGTTGAGAAGGCAGTCTGAGTTTTTGTTTGTACCTCTGGGAGGTTTGATGCAGAGCAAACTAACGTTGAGTCATCTGCATATTGTACTATCTTTATGTTAGGAATGGCTGCATGGCAATCATTAATGAAGATATTGAAGAGCATAGGGTCAAGAATGGATCCCTGGGGTACTCCGATTGGGGTGGGAAGGAAGGCTGAGGTGCCAGTCTTCTATTTTACTGCCTGAGATCTGTTGGAGAGGTAGCTGTTGAACCAGGTAATGGTGGTTTGTGAGAGGTTAAGATTGGAAAGGTGGTGAAGAAGGTGGGAAAGGGAGACTGTGTCGAAGGCCTTGGAGAGGTCAAGGAGGACTGTGGATACGAGTTCTCTGGAATCTTGGGCATGGTTAATGATGTCTAGAAAGGAGAGAAGAGCTGTTATTGTGCTATGGCCAGGGCAGAACCCATGTCGTGTTGGGGTGAGGAGTTGGTTATGTGTAATGAATGGCATGAGCTGGAGGTGGATGCATTTCTCAAGAATTTTTGAAATAGGGGAGAGGATCGCTATTGGGAAATGACAACAATTCTTGTAAAATAAACTTTATTTTGATTTAATTGCTGCAAAAATATAGCCTGAACAGGATAAAACAATGCATCCTGTCTTGCCGCCATATCTGGAAAAGTGTTACCGTTTGTCATAAAGGAATTATCAGTCTGATGTGCAGCACATTTTACTACAGCAATCTCCTTTGGTAATAATAAAGCATCTAAAATTATTGACTAAAACAGCATTTTTAATAACTGCCTCTGCTGATGTTAAATTATGTCTTTCTTTCCAGATTGTTATAAAATCATGAACTACTCCATAAGCATAAAAAGAATCTGTGAAAAATTTAGTGAGTGATTGTTACCAATCTTACAGACCTCAGTAATTCTGTAATGGCTATAATCTCTGCTACCTGAGTAGACACAGTTCCATATAATTGTCCAGTTAATAAAATTATATCTTGAGTGCAAACAGATAAGCCTGCTATGAGTTCACCATCATCTCTTCAAACATGAGACCCATCCACAAGAAAGATTTAAATCTGGATTCCATTAAGGAACATTCTTCATATCTAGTCTAGGAGGAAGCACAGTGTTAGTAACAAAATCATGAGGCTATTTTTCATCTGCTGTATAGATTAAAAAAGTAGGATGAAGTAGTAATACTAGAACAATCTTTAAAGAAGGGTTGTTAAGTAAACACAATTCATATCTAGATAATTCAATTCAACTCAACTTTATTGACATGTGTACTAGAGACAGTGTCACAAAGTACAATGAAATTCTTATTCTGCAAATCCTCCAGCAGCATGTAAAAACATGACAATTAATAAGAAGCAATCTAAGACAACAAATAGATAATATAAATATCAATATCAGTAAATATATATAACTGTATAAAATAGCTCATTTGTGCAAAAAAAGCATGTTTCCCTCCAAATCTGAACCAACCTACAATATTGGATGGAGAGGTAGCATGTGAGTTTTATTTAACAGTCTAATAGCTTGACGTATAAAATTGTCTATCAGCCTGATTTTGATTGTGTTGCTGGTAAATACTGCATTTCAGTCTTCAATATCAAAGCTTCTACAGAATGCAGAACTGCCACTAAATCTTGTGTCCAGGGATTAGTGCAGCTGCCATATCTACTAAGTGCATCATCATGGACACAGGCCTTAGGCAGTGGGGGAAGGGCTGCAGGATCAATATTCATACTAAAACAACCAACAGGTCTAAACTTATCATTTCTATGTTGCGCTAATAATCCTAATAATACTACTTTTATTTATTTCACTACAAAACAGAGAAAATCTCTTAGAATAATATGGTAACCCAAATGGAGCAGGATTTAAAAGTAATGTTTTCAATTGTACAAAAGCTTGTTCATGATACTCCTGCCAGGGAAAGGTTCAGGGGTATCTATCTTTAATAATTCTAACAGAGGTTTCACTACATCTGCATAGTTAGAAATCCATTGATGGCAGTAGCCTGTTAACCTCAGAAAAGCTTATAACTTTTTTAATGTAGTAGGTTGTGGTGCAGTTCCGATCACAGCAACAGATGAAGGTAAAATCTGTCTAGCATCTTCTGAAATAAGATGGTCCAAGTATTGAACCTGCAATTTGTCTCTATTAACCTCAAATCCCAATTTTGCTAATTCAGTCAGAAGAAAAGTAACGTCTTGTTTACAGGTATGTGAAGATTTTGAAGCTATACTCAAATCATCTACATATTGAATAAAAGCAGACCCACAAGAAAACTTAATCTTGTCTAGCTGTTTCTTTATTTCTCTAGAGAAAAGGGTGGGAAATTCTACATCCCCTTGCAGTAGTCTAGTTAAAGTACTGTTGTCATCTATAAGAAAATGTTAACAATTATTGGCTATCTGGAAGTACAGGGAAAGAAAAGAGAGCAGATGAACTATTTATCACTGAAAACTGTGTGGCATCTGAAGGAATAGAACTCAGCAGTGTTGCAGGATCAGAAAAAAAGGAAATACTGATACTGCCACAGCTTTCACTGTATGTAAATCTTATACAAGCTTAAATCTACATTTTCCAAGATTCTTAACTGGTAGAATAGGACAATTACAAGGACTCTGAGTTGGGACAATGATATATTGTTGTAACACAACAAAAACAACAGGTTCAGTTTCTTTCTCTGCTTCTACCAATAAAGGATACTGACCAGCAATAAGTAGGTGCTCACAGGGCTTTATTTAATTATTTTTTATTTTATTTATTTCGTTATTTATATTTCTTTACCAGGTTAGTGCACTAATCTCAGCGGACCATTTGCAGGCACAGCCTGGGCTTTATATGTTGAAGTTCTGCATCTCTTCTGAGTCTTAGCTCATTTTGGTGGGCAGTCCAGAGCTGTGGTGGGATAGCATTTAATTGCTCCAGATCACCATTTTCTGCATTTTTTTCTGATATTATAATAGCAAAAGGGTAAGTTCATCTGTACAGATAATATATGGGTATAATCCTAAAGATTCATTCGAAATGTCAAAACATGTACTAAATATACATAGGTGTGCAAATTTAATAAATCTCTGCCTAGCAGATTTAGAGAGGCTGAATTCCCTACAATAAAATCATGCTGATCTTTTAACACACCAATTTGATTAAGAATGGGTTTAATGTCTAGGTAGTCCAAAGGAACTCTGCCTATACCTTGACTCGTGTTTAGAAAGTAGAAGAAGTCCAGCATTTGCTGAAGTAATCATAGATCTAGTAGCCCTGGTATCAATGACAAATGGAATAGATGTATTTTGCGATGTATCATTGATCATCTTGATCAATCGGTACCAAAGGAAATAACTGTGGTTCCTGCTCGGGGCTGTCCCAATGAATAAGGAAACTTCCTTGCTGTCCAGATAATGGACACTCATTTTGCCAATGCCTAGTTTAACCACAGTTACAACATGCATTTAAATGTGGTACATCTTGCAGACAGTGGTAAATTAGGTGATAATGACTTTGTCGATATTCTCTTAGGGGTTTGCTGAAAAAAATCAGAGTCTGCATCTTCCCCCAAGATGTCTTGTTCTCCTTCCCCACCCTTGGGAGTCCATATAGAACTATTGCATTTGAATATCTGATATTTTTTTTGTCTCTTTTGTTCTTTTTCCTCCCTGAGTATATTATCTGCTACATACTGTGCTTGATTTACAATTTCATGAATTCTTAAACTTGGCCAGTTGAAATAAACGTTTTTAAGCTGCTCTTGTGTAGGTGGTAACAAACCCTCTACAAAAGCTGCTGACAGCCCATTGGCTGCTGCACCTTCTGTAGATATCCAAAGATGGCTTCAAATACATATGTCATGCTTTCCAAATATGCATCAATAGATTCATTGTCTTTCTTGACACAATAGAGTGTATTCCTGGTCGGTTAGGGGTAGGGGACATGCTGTGGTAATGGCTTTTAAGAGGTTATTTCTAGCACCTAGAAATCCATTATCTGTATGTTTTGGAATGTTGTTACCTTTGTTCGATTTATCCCATCTTCTTCTTCTTTCGGCTTTGCCCGGTTAGGGGTCGCCACAGCAGATCACTTGTCTGCTCATGATTGGCAGTGGAGTTTTTACAGTGTTGAGCTGACAGCCTGGCGCCCAACCTTCCGCAGAAGGTACACACATGCACTCACACCTAGGGCCAATTTAGAGTGTCCATTCCACCTGCAGCATGTCTTTGGGATGTGGGAGGAAACCGGAGCACCCGTTGAAAACCCACAGGACCACATGGAGGACATGCAGACTCCGCACAGAAGGCACCCCAGCTGAGGATTGAACCGGAGAACCTCTTGCTGTGAGGTGACAATGCTAACCACTGCACCACCGTTATTTTCCTAAAAATATCAGGAATTCTAGGCTTTTAATGCTGTTCTCAGGTATTCAATAGTAAGGATTTACAATTGTACATGGCCTGCCAAAATTTTTATGAATATTTTGCCAAATTTATTTGAATAGGAGGGAAAGAGTCTACAATGGTTTGAAAATCCACTGCAGTCCATGGTCATACTACTCTTGTAGCAGGTTCAGCCTTGCTATCTCTAGCTGCCACTTCTCACAAGGGCTGCATTTGTGTAGGAGGTATATCATAGTCAGTACAACAATCAGAATCTGTCTCTTCTCCTGCAGTTTTCTTAGCAGGGGATGCCCATGGATTTCCCTCCTTGTTTATAATAATTGGAAATTGGGAATAAGGTGCTTAATCTTGCTTAATGTGCTAGTTTTTGATGATAAACTCTTATTAGGAAAACTTTTCGGTTTCCCCAAATGTTTAGCATTTGTTCTGTATTTATGACATTTCCATTTATTAGTTATGCACGCCTGGTTTAAAATCCCACTTTTGCACATGTTTGCTCTTGTTTAAGCTCTGCTGATCCAATTTTGTCATCCCGCAGACTGCAATAGCACCAGGAAGGGGAATGAGATACTCAAAGTGCCTTCATTTTGATTTTTTCCTAATTTACTGCTTTCTACACTTGTTTTTAGTTATTTTTTTAAAATTTAATTGCATTTATTTAAACTGTATTTGCTTTAATATTGTTACACACTCAAGTGTGCCAGCTTGCACTGCATTTGAATTGTTTTTACTGTGATTTTAGCTGCTTTTCTGTAAAAAAAATAGTTTTAAGCTTGTTTCCCTCCTTTCCTGTAACTAGTCTAGTCCAGATACAGATTTGCTGTATCCAGGACTGTTTGTAAGTTTCTGAGCCCCCCAAGCCTTTCTGTGTTGGAGGGAAGTCTTCTAGCTTATCAGTGAGAGTGGTAAGTATTAGGTAGCCTATCTACCATAAAAGGAGTGGTTTCTGGCCCAGACAGTGTAGTTCATTGGCCGTTTAGACAGTTTTTTCATCTCTTTCAACTTTCTGGTTTAAAAGCCAGCGTTTGCATGGGTTTGCACTTATCTAAGTTCCACAGATCCAGTTTTGGAGTCCTGCAGACTGCTAGAGCATCAGAAAGGTGAAAGAGATACTCTAAGTGCCTCCATTTTGATTTTTTCCTACTTTACTGCTTTCTGCACTTGTTTTTAGTTCATAGGTTTATAGGTTCATAGGTTGGTACTAGGTTATCGGCCCTAGGGCCTAATCAAGCCTAGCCATAACAATTCCCTGGCTATTTCATCCCACACTATTTACTTCCCTGGACACCTGTCTAGCAGGGCGACTGACGTGATCCTCGGGGTGAATTTCCATTCTCCCATCCAATCATCAAGGTTCCTTTTGAAGAGGGCCAAAGATGCGCTCTGCTTGACATGTATGGGCAGTCTATTCCAGGGTCTGGGGAGTCTCTGGGTCAGGAACCTATCCCTCTAGCATGTTTTGTTTATTGTGATGACAAAATTTAGATCCCTGGAGCATGTGGCTCTGAGGGATTGGGATTTCTTTAAGTGCAGCATGTCCAACAGCTCTGGGTTTGACATGGCCTTGTATGTTAAGCAGAGATCGCCTCAGAGTAGACAATATGTGACAGAGTATAGCTGGAGTATTTTAAGGCGGTCAGCATAGGGCATCTGCTTTAGGCCTGTGATTCTTTCAGTGAGGTATTTCTGCGGCCTTTCCAGTTGTTGCAGATAACTTGAGTGGTACATACCAAATGGGGCATTGTATTCTATAATGGGTCTTATGAGGGATGAGTACAGTGGGGCAATGACCTCCTTTTTTCTGGATGAAAAGCCCTTAGTGATGAGGTGTGCCACATAGAAGGATTTCCTGAGTGTTGTGGCGATGTGGTTATTGAAGGTGAGACCACTGTCCACCTGTGTCCCTAAGTCTCTTATCACACTTTCAGTGTTTAGTGTACTACCACCTATGTGATAATTCACAGGTACATGTTTTTTCCCAAAGGAGATAACTATATATTTCTTGGCATTGAGCTTGAGCCCATGGCTCTGGCACCAAGCATCTAATTCTGTAAGGCCCTTTTGTAGAGTATCCACATAATTTGGGGATTCAATAATGGCTCCCAGTTTGCAGTCATCAGCAAACTTTGTTACCCAGAGTCCCTTAGTGTTGACCTGTACTTCAGAGAAGTAGATGCCAAACAAGAGAGGTCCCAGGACTGAACCCTGAGGTACTCCACTTGTCACTTGTCTGGAGCTGGATTTGGAGTCAACTACTTTTACAGTGTGGGTTCTGTCAGTAAGCCAGTTGGCAACCCATCGAGTGACTTAAAGATTAATGCCTAGCTTAGTAAGTTTATCTATGATTCTTTTTTTCAAATTTAATTGCATTTATTTAAACTGTATTTGCTTTAATATTGCTACACACTCAAGTGTGCTAGCTTGCACTGCATATGAATTGTTTTTACTGCTGTTTTAGCTGCTTTTCTGTAAAAAAACAAAAAAAAAAGTTCTAAGCTTGTTTCCCAACTTACCTGTAACTACTCTAGTCCAGATGCAGACTTGTTATATCCAGGACTATTTGTAAGCTTCTGAGCCCCCCCCCCCAAGCCATTCTGTGTTGGAGGGAAGCCTTCTAGCTTATCAGTGGGAGTGGTAAACACTAGGTAGCCTATCTAGCACAAGAAGAGTGGTTTCTGGCCAGGAAATTGTAGTTTATTGGTTGTTTGGGCAGTTTTTCCATCTCTTTCAACTTTCTGGTTTAAAAGCTTGCGTTTGTGTGGGTTTGTGCTTGCTTAAGCTCCGTGCAGTGGCGCCGAGCTGAGGTAAACTATTACTGGTGCCAGAAAGTCTGCTCTTCAGTTTTTCCCTTAGATCTTGCTAGTTCTTTCTCTGACTCTTGCACTTCAAACAGCTTAATCACTTTGCACTTCAACAGGTTTTTGTAGCAATTATTGTAGCACACCTAAGTGTGGTGGTGCTGCGGTAGCGTTGTCGCCTCACAGTAAGACGTTGTCCTGTTCGATTCTCAGCTAGAGCTTCTTCTGTGTGGAGACATGCATGAATGGGCATACCTTCATTGAAGGTTGTGCGGCAGGGCTGGCAACTCAGCATGTAAAAATCTACTGCCAATCATTAGCGGACCGAGGTTCCGCTGTGGCAACCCCCTAACTGGGAAAAGCCGAAAGACACAACAAAAACCTAAGTGCCATCAACATCAGTCATTCTTCACAGAAATAGCTCCAGTACTTAGTAGTTAGGACCACCCCTCTTGCAACTATTAAAGGGCAGGTTCCTGTGCTTTCTCCTATTAGCCTGGTGCACTTGGGCATTCTGAGACAGTGTAGCACCTGCCTCATGTACACAGACAACCCTCTCCTCTTACCTCCCAGCACTCAGACTTGTGAGAGATGCACTTATATCACCAAACTGGAAGCTATGCACTCTCCAGCCAAGACCAGGCTAGCTGTTCAAGAGGAGAAGGTCAACACCTGCACCACACCACATGGAACACATAGCCCTACAGAACACCCATCATCACAGGTCTCACATAAAAACACAAACTACATACCCACCTTCACAGAGGCTCTCAATAGAAATTTATCCAAACAGCAGAGACCTCCAAGACAGAAATGCACTCGACCACCACAAACCACAGGCCACATAGCTCACCTACACAGTGGGCTTCTCAACCTAGGTCCCTAAGGCTAAATACCTTGCTCAATACACTAATCATAGGTGACACAATAGTGAGGCACACAGATGTCCCACTCACTAGGTTAAATAGGAGAAGGTAACAGTCAGCTGTCTATCAGGTGCCAGAATCTGACACATAACACATGCACTCAGGTCACTCCACAACAAGTACAAGTATGACTCTGTCATTGTCCGTGTGGGTGTGAATGTCCTGAGATGCACCTCCCTGGACTACATGAAAAGAGACATGGTGGAGCTCTCAGATTATGTGGCCCAAGCAGGTATGACCCTAGCCCTGAGCAGTATCCTACCGTCACCCAGAATGATACCACATTACAAACATAAAATGATTGACTTTAACAATTGGTTAAGTTTCTGGTGTCATTCTAAGGGGATCCAGTATCTGTCTGCTTAGGATGACATGATTGACAGATCTCGATGCTTTGCCAGAGATGGCCTGTATCTGTCACCCCTGAGTTTTCGAGTACTGGCTAAGGCTTTTGCCACCCCGATAGTGCCTTTTTTAGGCAGTGTTCCAAAGACCAAATTACCACCATAACAGCTATAAATAAATGCAATCTGGGGGTCATGCTGCTCAATGCTAGAAGTCTAAATCTCAAGATGCACTCACTCAAAGCACTCCTCAAAATGGAGAACATTGACATTTGTGCTGTAACAGAGACCTGGTTTAAAGTGGTAAAAAGCACCCCTGCGCTACCAGGTTATAACTCATTCCACACCTTTCGTCCCTGAAACATGAACAGAAGCTCCAAAGGAGGTGGTGTGTCCTTATTCATAAAGGATATGCACACCTCCAGACTAGTAGCCCAGCATAATGCATCTGAGATACTTCAGGTACAACTAGCATTGGGTAAGACGGCGATTCAGGCCATAACCAGCTACAGGTCCCCAGCCATATCCCTAGACTCTCACTCCATGTTCCTAAGCACCCTGGAATCTATCAAGTTCCAACCCAACACTCTCATACTATGAGACTTCAACTACCCCTGCATCAACTGGGAAAACTACTCAAGTACCAATACACTGGCCCAACGCTTCCTGGAATTCATCAATTCCAATGCCCTGGATCAGCTGACCCCCACTAGAGGAAGCAATATCCTTGACCTGGTTATTACTAACATGGGCGACCATTGCTCTACACCAATAGGCAATGCCTCCCTGGTCAGATCTGACCATAAACTAATCACCATGGAATTCCACATCTCACCCACACACCCCACAAAGGTAACCACCTTGAAAAACTTCTCCAAAGCTGACTTTGAGCTCCTAAAAACAGAGGTGGCTAACCTCAGGGCACCCATGCCAATGGAAAATAGCTGCACAACTGCCAAATCATACACCAATGCACTGTACAAACATGTACATAAATGCATGGAACTAGCCATACCCAACTGAACCAAGATGCTCTCCTGCAAAAAAAGGAAGCCGATCTGGTGGTCTCCTGCCATGAATAAACTCTACAACAGAAGGAAGAAACTGTTGCAGAAAAAGGTGAATTCCCAAGACTGGAAATAACCCCTTATTAGCCTTAACAAAAAGTTGAGATCCCTCATCAAATCCGCCAAAGCCAGCTATAAAGGCAGAATTGCAGCGGACACTAAAAACAATCACAAGGCCTTCTATAGTTATATCAAGAACATCCACGGCAATACTCAGATTCATTCTGAGTTACTGCCCAATGGTACCTCCTATACTGAGCCAAGAGATATTGCCAACATACTGGCCAACAGATTCAGTGCTAACTTTACCCCCCCCCCCCAAAGGACCAATCACAATACCAGAAGAATGCCAGGCACCCAGCATTACTGCAGCACAGGTTAAAGCTGCATTGTTCAAGGCCAGGAATACAGCTTTCATGGGACCTGATAATATCCCTAGCTGTGTTTTACATGAACTACAAAATGAACTGGCACCACATCTGTGTGCTCTGTTCAGTCACAGCCTCACTTCAGGCTTTGTCCCTACCAAATGGTGCACTGCTACAGTCATCCCTCTCCATAAAGGTGGAGTGACTACAGACCCTGGGAATTATTGCCCTATTAGCCTGATGAATCTGATATGTAAAGCTATGGAGTGCATCTTCATGGATCTGATTAGCAAAGTTATAGGAAATCTCCAAACTGTAGACCCCATGCAATTTGGCTTTGTGAAAGGGTGATCATGCCTGCTCAACCTGGTTGACTTCTTTGAGTCAGTCACCAGGGCTGTGGATGAAGGTAAGGCAGTGCATACAGCCTACCTCGATCTAGCCAAGGCCTTTGATACCATTCCTCACTCGGGAATTATTGATAAATTCACCAAACTTGGAATCAATCCCTATATCACTAGGTGGGTTGCAAACTGGTTCACAGATAGAAAACACAGTGTGGAAGTAACAGACTCCAAGTCAGACTGCTGACCAATCACAAGTGGAGTCCCACAGGGATTGGTCCTTGGTCCTCTCGTGTTCAGCATCTACTTCTCATAAGTCCAGGCCAACACAAAGGGACTCTGGCTGACCAAGTTTGCAGATGACTGCAAGCTGGGAGCCATTATTAACTCCCCAAGTGATGCAGACATCCTACAGAAAGGCCTTACTGAGACCAATGACTGGTGTCGAAATCATGGCCTTAAGCTTAATGCCAAAAAATGCTTTGTCATCCCTTTTTGTAAAAACTCAGTTCCCACTAATTACCTCATTGATGGGAGCCCACTGAAAACTGAAGGCGTTATAAGAGATCTGGGGATGCATGTTGACAGCAACCTCTCCTTCGACCACCACATTGCCACTGTGGTCAGAAAATCCTTCTTTGTGCCACATCTCATCACCAAGGGTTTTGCATCCAGGAAGAAAGAGGTCATCATCTCTCTCTACTCTTCCCTCATTAGACCAATCATTGAGTATAATGCCCCATTTGGCATGTACCTCACTAGACACCTGCAACAGCTGGAGAGGCCACAGAAGTACTTCATGAAGAGGATCATAGGCATTAAACACATGTCCTATGCGGACAGACTAAAAAGACTCCAGGTATTCTCTGTCTCATATCACCTACTTAGAGGCGATCTCTGCTTGACTGAGAAAGCCATGTCCGAACCAGCTCTGTTAGAAATGCTACATCTAAAGAAATCCCTCCACACCACATGCTCTAGAAACCTCATTCTCATTACCACAATCAAGAGAACATGCTGGAGGGACAGGTTCCTCACCCAGACACTTCGCATGCTGTGGAACAGACTTCCCATACATGTCAAGCAGAGCACCTTGCTGTCTCTCTTCAAGAGAAATCTTGATGAGTGGATGGGTAATAGAAAGTTCACTTCATGGATCACTTCAGTGGATCTATTTGATAGAGGCACTGGGAACTAACGTCAGGCAGCATGATGGCAGGGCACTTCAATGGGCTAGGCTTGTAAAGGCTCCAGGGCCATTAGCGTCGTACACACCTATGAACCTATGAACATTTGATCTAAAGCTATTATAGTAGGTACTAAATAATGTTGCTAATGTAGTCTGGTATCATAAACTAACTCAGAGGGTTGACTAGAAGCACTGGAAGTAACTTGGGCTGTATATGTGGAAATGGCAGTAGTTTCTGCAAAATACACCTTCACCTGCCCTCTCGGGGTATGAGAACTATCAGCTTCTTGAGATATGGGTGGGTCATAAGGTGAAGAGGGTACAGAAGGTAATGAAGGCCAGTCATTATATGATGATTCTGACTGTGTGACTGATAATTTTTCTGTCTTAATGGATACATGCCCCTGGAGTAGGATTTCTCATCTGCATATTTTTGCAGGCCCCTACACCCCCAAACATATATATACTAATGTGAAGATTGGGTGAAGATAGAGGAAGGCTGCAAGCCTAGCCAGATAGAATTTTGGAGATAATTCTGTCATCTGTAAATATTAATGTAAACCACAGGCTTGCTTTCTTAAATGGTAAAAATAGTGTGACATGTGGAACTAGAAAAAAATGTAACAGTGCACTCTACTGACCAAATAAAGCATGTTGTGACCCTTTGATGTTAAAACTCAGAGCCAGTAAGTCTAGAGTGAAGCATCCTGCCTATTGTTTTAAGGCCAGAGTTAATGGCCAGAATTTGCATGCATAAATGTCCTTTATTGCTCTGGTTTCTGCCAGAGGTGAAGAATGTAAATGTAGTTTTGGTTAGCCTGGGAACCCAGGGACTTGTGAAGAATGATGCAATGTGAATCAGGAATGTGATTTTAATAGAGAGAATCAGAGAGCATTAAGCATTTTTGTCTTGACCATCCAAACTCTACAGCACTGTCTTGCTCTGTATGTAAGTTTATCTTAGACTTGTGTTTTCTCTTAGAAATAGTTAGAAACTAGAAAGATTAGACTGTGTTTTTCTGTGATGTCAGTGCTGTACTACTGAATTATTTTAAGTATTTATCTTTGATCTTTGAACTTTTGACTGACACTGTGTAGCAAAAAGTATTGTCTTGTGTTTTGACTATTTGTTATTAAATATTTTTAAACCCTTTCAACTGTGACTGTTTTTGTAGAGATAATTTAAGCTATTTAGTGTACTTGCATGACTTTGGTAAATTGTACAAAGCATTGCAGCTTCTGTAACTATATGTTTAAAACTAAAACATTCACCAGTAGGAACATTGGACAATTATACAACATATATGAATTTGGCAACTGTAGCACGGACTGGGTTGTCTACCTAGCTGCATGTACTTGCCAAGCCTTCTATGTGGGTCAGACTTCCAGACAGTTCAGGATTAGAGTGTCGGAACATTTAGGGGATATTAGTAATGCACGCATTACAAATGCTTTGTACAGACATACTATTAACCATCCTACAGCCAAATTCTCATTTATTATTATTGATCATATTATTGGCAATCGGTCATTCAAAACAGGTTGGCACGCCAAACTCAATAACAAGGAAAGAAAATGGCTTATTAAATTGGGGGGGGGGGCTTTTTTCCCCAGGACTAAATGATAAATTGTAAGTTTTCTATTCTATTAATCATATTTATTTGCACTTCATTTTCAGCTTGTTTGTGCTATTAGACACCATCATCAATTAGGTTCTGATTAATTATACTTCATCTTTTGTTAACAATTATTTTGTATGGATTTATGGTAACTATTTAATTTTTTCCTAAGACAGGAAATTATGTCATATTCTTTATTGAAACTTGTGTATAAATTACTGGCTCCTGCCAGGGTTTCCTTTTATACTACTGAAGAAAGCTATATGCTGAAACCAGTCTAGTTCACTTGTTTCTATAATAAATTTATTCATTTCAGCTCATCTTGGGTGCTGGCACTTTATTTTGATGCACACTCATTTGGTTGCCTTGCATCAGCCGTACTTGCTAGCTTTTTGTTGTTGCACTACCATATAGTCCAGGAAAAAGGGGCACAGCTGGAGAACCTGTGCCAGCCTTCCCCAGGAGTGTCTGTGTGGTTGTATAAACTCTTCTCAGAGTGTGTGTGTGTGTGTGTGTGTGTGTGTGTGTGTCAGCTACTTGGGCAGGGACATGAAGCACTGGTTGGACAGAGAGGGTGCTGGAGGTTTTAGCTTGCCTACTATGCTGAGATCTGGACCGTATAGCTGTGCCAGTGGGGAGTCTTATTGGGGACCTGGAGAGCAAGGGAGCGACCGGCTCCAGACTGACTGTGATCTGTGTGTGCTCTTAAGGGAAATTTCACTTTACTGTGTGTATTTGTTATCCTTTCCTCCTATATGAGACGCCCCTCACTGGTGTTAGCGGTGAGGATTGAGGCTCCTTGATTGCTGGACCAGGGCACGGGAGTCACAACTAATCCCAAAACTGCAATGCCTCAGAGAAAAAAGAATACTCTGTGAAATGGCAATTCTGGACTTAATATATGCAAGTCTGGATCTTCACCCATTCAGTTTCCACATTGCAGCACTCTGCATCACAAGTCTCTTTCTCACTTTCTCACTCCTCACGCTAAAATTACAATTGCCAGCACACACCTACTATCAACTCTTTTCTATGCCTCCCCCCTCTTTACAAACCTAAACAAGACAACCCTTAACAAACTTGCTTCTTGTTACAATCACATAGCTAGATTTGCCACAAATTCCACCTTTAGAACGCACCACTGCACTAACTTGAAGCAACTAGGGTGGTTAGAGTTATCCAGCCAACTCCATTTCAACCAACTCAAAATGGCTCACCAGATACTGTATCACCCAGAGAAAACACCAGCTCTGAAAAACATCATTCACCCCTATATTAACCTGCAATCTTTACGCTCCTCCAATAAGATCTTAGCTCAAACTACCAAAGCCAATAATTCTGCTGGGGATTCTCTATTCTCAAACTTTGTAGGTAAAATGTGGAACTCCCTACCAACCATGCTCACCTCAGAACCCTCACTCCTACAATTAAAAAAAAAGCTTAAACCCCATCTCAATACTCTCTGGCAATGTCCCTGTTCCAAACCTGATTAACCACTATCATTTACCCTTCTCTTACCTCACTATCCTTAACCGCTTTTTAACAAGGCGCCTCGCCTTTGTAACTGGCCTATGTTTTTTTTTATATGCTGCTGCTGTTTTTTTTTCCCAAGATGTGATGTATCTTTATATTGTATTTAGAACTCAACTATCTTCCTTTTTTTGCATTAACAATGTTCATATGTCTGTTATGTACTTGGAGCTTTTCTCCCCGGACCTCCGCTGAAAATGGACATGTATCCAGTCGGACTCTCCTGGTTAACAAATGTAAAATAAAAATAAAATAAATAAATAAATAAATAAGTCTCCACATTCCGTATGGTTACTATGCAGACAGGGATATTCTAAATGTGAGGTGGGTATAGTCTAGTCAGTGGCTGCTGGCAATGCTAAAGATAAGAAATTAAGAATACTTTTTCTTAGTTGCAATGTATCCAGGTTTTCCACTGTAACAAGTTAAGAAAGGCTGGAAAGAAGCAAGTTCAAGTTAATATAATGTGATCTTGTGCAGCTGGGCTGGGGATGTAAAAGTAAATTGACCATATTATATATACAATAAAGACAATAATTTCCAGTTTTTAAAGAGGTGTGTCTAGATTAATGTCATTAGTTTGAACTATAGACATTTTTAAGCTTAACAAACAAGACAAAATGAAAGACACGGAAAATTATAATTCTTTCTTGCATATGAAAAGTCATTAGTTATTTTTTTCCCTAAGCAAATGCTTTCAGTGGGGGATAAGTTCAAGCAATTAATCATGAGGCACTTGAATGGTGTGTTCTGAGTGAAGTCTACAAATTTATTTTTGTTACATGCTCAAAATAATTGGCCCCTTTTTTATTACTATCTGCTTTTACTTGGAGATGAACACCCTGCAGGTGTAAACCATTAATTATGAAAGGTCTGAACACTGTATGCTAAGTGACATGTACAAAGTAATATATAATAAATTCTTTAAGGTAAATTGGAAAAACCCTCAGTAAAAAATAAAAAAAGTCTGAAACTGTCAGAAATGCATACATTATAGAAAGGGATGCTTCCCTGGCAGCTTTACAACTTCAATGCATTACACACGAGAGTGCGTTACTTAATTTATTTATTTAAAGGTAGCCAGATCACTTTTTGTTAGGGCAAAAAAGTTAATGTTTACTGAAAGCATGCAAGCTGTTTTTCACATCTGGGAGGGGAAATGAGATAAGAGAATAACAGTCAGCAATAGGTCTAGATAGAATGCAGGTTGTAACATGTACTTTAGCATGGGTAACCTTAATTTTAGAAAATGCAATGCCGGTGGGTATAGCCATTGATTTGGAGCACCTGCTCCTATCTGAAGGGCCAAACATAATCATTTTATGGGTTGTGTGTAATTTAACAGGGGATGGTAATTTCTGAAAAAAATATTTACCCCAGGATTCAATAAACTCCCTGTAGGTTTCACGCAGAGCCTACACGGAATGTTTTCGTGTATGCGATGTTGCTCATCATGTGGCATTTGTGGCACACATAAACAAGGTTTTGTGTCTTGCACCTGTGTTGCTGGACACAAAACCTCTAATATGAATGTAGATCAAACCTCTCAACCATTTACTGCTATAAATCTGTACAAAGACTAAAATAATAGTGGGACAAAGGCCCAAAAATAGTGACAGATTTTCAATATTGCTCTGATAAACTTAGAAAGTAGATAACAAAAAAGGATTTGGGTTAGCATTCATTTTATGAAGGATCTGAAGTATGAAACTCAAATGTATATGTCATTATGTATGGACTTCAATCTTAAGTGATTTTCCAGAAAACCACAAATTTTAGAAGGAACAGGCCAAAAATATGATGCAAACATCTGGACATTCTGCCAAACTCTGGATAGTTAGGAGGTATGATGTGGATAGCATTTCTGTGTAAGGTTGCTGACTATGAAAGCAGGTTGTAGAACAACATGGCAATTGCTTTTCCCTTACTTGAGTTTTCATAATTAAAATTTGCTCAGGGCACTGCCATAGATTTTTCCTCATTTTAACTATGTCTCCATTTTTTTGGGGGGTGGGCACTTAGCAAAAATGTGTCTGGCTTTCCTCACCTGATTTCATGAAGCTTGACAGTGCACAATTTATAAATAAATAAATAAATAAATAAATAAATAAGATAGGGAATAGCATGCCACTAATCCTGTGGCAGCAGGTGTTAAGTGTAGGTGTGGAGTGCAGATGTTCTTGGGTTCAAGTACAGGGTGTACACATTTTGTTTTACTGTTGTGACATTGCGGAATATAGCAATGAAGTGCAACATACACAACTGTTTTCTTAACCTTCTTGTAGCAACAGCTGCAAGTGTAGGTCTACCGTAGACATGGTCCATTTGACTAACATATTTACACAAGTGCCTTTATACCAAATAACCTTGAAATTGCATAGCTTGCCACTGTTGCACATTGTTTATCATCACACAAACACATTATCTACCAGTGCCCACCCTTGACTACCATGCTTACATAATTGAAGGCGATGCTCAACCTTTTCAAATGTTGCAAAACCAAAACTTTTGCACTCTCAGTAAATGCAATATGTGCAATTGGCAGGAAAAAATCAGGATACAAAATATAATTTGTAGGAAATGCTCATTCTACATTGGGCTTGAGCTATGGTAGACATATCTGGTGTTTCTGGTGAAGGAGTGTGCTTCTGACAACAGAGGTGGGAGTGTTCAGGAGTCCAAAGTCTTTACTGGACTCCTAGTCAAGGAGCATGGGCCCTGGTTGCTGCAGTAGGACTATTCAGACTCAGAATACAAGTATGAAGCCTGGAATAGTATTGCCAAGGTTTTGACCAGTGTTACAGGTATGCTCTGCACTGGTCAACAATGTTGACATCATTTTGATGACCTCTGGAGGAGGAAGCGGGACACCCTTGACCACTGGATCTGGAAATTTAGTACAGGGAATGCCCCACAGATGTGTACATATCAATAGCAGTAACTCATTGTAAGAGTTAAAAACTGAATATAGCCAAAACTGGTATTCATAATGGTACTGTGTTCTGTTTTTTCCACAGCTGCCACAGAGTGAGCATCAAATGTGAGGTCCCATCCCATGCATTTGTCAAGGATGCAAGAAGCATGTGGCATGTATGCATCAGAACATTACTGTTATTGTAACATTAAAAATTAAAGATGGCTTAGTTGGTAGTTAATACAGTTGTATCCAACTGAGCATGCACATCTCAACTGTAAAGGAAAGTATGCATGCCTTAGTGTGTAGCACAAAACAACAGTTCCATATTCTCAAATAACAGTGAGCATGCATCTCTAAACTGTAAAAAGAAAGTATGCATTCAGTAGTATGTAGGACAAAATAACAGTACAGTATTAGAGAGTAGTCAGTGGTTGTGGGTGCAAAAGACACACTTCCAAAATATACAATACTGTTAGGTTTTCATCATTATTGTAATGTAACTTCAGACCTCTATACCAGTGGCAGAAATGGTCTGTTGTAAACTGTAATCGGTATAATTGTAACATGTATATGTGCAATATATGCACACATCTAGGATTGTTGGCTGCAATCTGCACTATAGTGTGCTTCTGTTATAAACTGGGTAGTATTAAAAGTAATAAAGAAATTTATAAGGTGTTTGTAGTGTTAAAAGCAAAGGTAATACAACAGAGTCAAATAATTGTATCAATGCCTTGTATGTCACATATGAAGTTACTAATGTTCTCACTTTTTTCTTTCACCCCACCCTTATTTTTTTTCTTTATTCATTGCTTTTTTTTTGCCTCCAGCACAGCAGGGTAGGCCTCCCACAGGATCCGTCTGCCCCCACTCCACCAGCTACAGCACTGCTGCCCAGTACATCTGGTGAATGACCTGGCAGCACCCCCTCTGCTGCCCTTATGCTATCTGGCCCCTCAGGTAGTTCTGCACTGGAAGATAGGCTTGTAGCTCCCTCTGGGAGCAGTGGCAGAGATGTCACCTGAGAAGAACTGCCAGGGATGGTGCATAGCATTGTGCACTGTATTGTAGGTGCCTGCCTATGCTGGATGGAGCACCTGCTCTCCATCTTGGTTCAGAATACACAAAGAAGATACAGACATCAGGCACTGCAGCCAGCAGCACAGTGAGGTGACAGTGATAACAGTCTATTGGGTGAGGACTGATTCTCACTGTCACCCAGCTTGATGTGCATGGAACCTTGATTTCCACACCTTCTCCCCAACCATGGTGTTCACCCACCTCTTGTGTCCTTCACCATCCCTGTTTCTTGCCTTGTATGTCCTGCCTGTCTCCCATTGCTTCCTCACCTACCCAACCTACCTGACCTAGACATACCTATGTCCCTTCCACATAATTCTTCTACTATCTGCAAAAAAAAAGAGGGGGCAGGTGGATCCTGTGGGGCAGGCCTACCCTGATGTGCTGTGGAAAAAAACAAAAAAAATTAAAATTAAAATAACAACAAAAAAAAATAGAGAAGATAAGAGTTGGGGTGAGAGAAAAACAAGAGAGAAGATTAGCAACTTCATATGTGACACACAATGCATTGATACACTTTTTTTGACTCTGTTCTGTTACCCTTGCTTTTAAGACTGCCAACTCCTAACAAATGCCTTTTTACTGTTAACACTATCCAGCTCATAACAGATGCACACTATGTATGCATATACTGCACATATGCATATTCCAGTTATACTGATTACAGTTTACAGCAGGCCATTGGTGCCGATGCTTTAGAGTTCTGATGTTACATCACAATGATGAAAACTTAATAGTATTATATATTTGAAAAGTGTGTTTTTTGAACCCACAACCTCTGACTACTCTCTAATACTGAACTGTTGTTTGGGACTACAGACTAATGCATGCATACTTTCCTGTTACTGTTGAGAGATGCATGCTCAATTTGATACAAATGTATAATAAACCAATAAAAGTGTTTTACTTTTAATGCTAAAATAACAGTACTGTTTGGATGCGTACATACCACATGCTTCTCACGTCCATGCCGATCTAGTGGCATGGGTTCACACATTCAGTTCTTGGTCTCTGACGGCTGCAGAAAAAAGAAGAACAGAATACCATTATGAATACCAATCCTGACTATATCCAGGTTTTAACTCTTTCAAGTAGTCTCAGTAACTGATATTTGCACATATATGGGGTACCCCTAGTCCTACAGTCCTCATTCCAAAGTTCAAGTATATCCCTCTTACTCATATGGGGGTCTATGTAGTGATTTCTATACTGTTCACCAGTGTGGGGGATACTGGTAACACTGGTCAAAGTCTGGGTAAGACCATTCCATTCCGCTGAATTGTAATATTTGCCACAATAGTCCCTCTGCAATAGCCTGGGCTCGTGTTCATTCACTAGGAGTCCAACAAACACTTTGGATTTCTGGACACCCCATCTTTGAGCATGGAATCTGAAAACCTCTCCACAAATGCTTGGCATGCCTACTGCAGATCAAGACCAATGTAGAATGATGTTTTTCCATCAGTTGCAGGTATCATGCTTAATGAGAGTGAGGACTTTTAAGTTTTGCACCATTTGAAAATGTTGCACATTGCTTACCATCACACAAACATGATACTCAGGGGGGCACACTGGTGGGAAACATGTTTGTGCAATGGTCAATAGCATTAATTGAATGCATATGGTTTATTATTGTGGCTGTCTGGGTCCTGTCTGCTGTCTGTTTTGATGCGTTCATCCAGTTTGTGCACTGATGCTGTGCACACAAACCACATGAGCATAGCCAAACCTGTTCATGCTAAGTGGTGCATCACGCAAACAGTGCCCCCCCTAAAAAAAGAAAACAACTGAGAAATAGTTGAAATGAGGAAAATCAATCTATGACATACACAGTAGAAAATGTTAGTACACATGAGATATGTCTACATAGGTCTTGATTTCAACTCCACTGCAATGCACTGTCAGAAGACAGGATGGGTTTCTTACCATCTTTGCTATACAAACATCCTTGCAGCAAGGAAATGGAGCAATTCCTCAAACAATCAAGTGCAAATGAATGTATACTGATACCAAGGCATAAACTGTTATTTGTACATTTATTATATTTAATATATTTGGATGTAGTGCACTTGGTGATCACACAACCTGTTATGATTACTGTTTCCAAATATACAGCTCTGTCTTACCTTTCTGTGTTTCTTGGTCATTCTTCAGTTATCTGACCAGTACTCATAGACATGCAGTGTGTAAGTCAGTCTACACCATCTACCTTAAAATGTGTGAGAATATTAATTGGGAATAATATGATATGCAGTTGCCATCAAATGAAGGGCAGGCTGGATGGCACAAACAAGTATAAAGTGCTCTTTTGTGGCGAAGCAAAGGTGAGTTCCTTTTATGGCACATGCATGGGTGGGGGGGGGCAGGCTGAGCTACTGTTATGACACAATCAAGGATATGGTGCTTTTTTACTCTCCTTGTTTTGCATCCTGTCTGTTTGATGTTGTGAGAATTGTGAAGTCAGAAACGACAATGTGTCTCATTACTTTCTAACTTTTCTGTTATGATTTGCCATTACAAACATATGGTGCCAAACTAAGGGCATGCAGTGATCATCGATACTTTGGAGAGGTATGAATGCATGCATCTTTGATGTCCAAGGTCTACTACCTACTAATGGACATATACAAGTCAAATAACTCCCTGCTGTCACATGTTACATTAATTTCTGTAGATATGCAATTGCCCTGGTTCTGTCTAGTGCATTTGCTTGTTTATGTCTGGTCTGGCTTTTGCCTAAATGTTTTGTAGTCACTGTTTGTTAGTCCCATTTGCTTTTCTCATTTTACCTATGTTACTATGGTACTGTTGCTTTATTACTTTATTTCACTTGTTTGCTTTTTGTTATATTGTTATTCTTATGCTTGGAGCTTTTCTCCCCGGGCCTCTACTGAAAATGGACATGTATCCAGTTAGACTAGCCCGGTCAACAAATGTAAAATAAAATGTAAAATAAAATAAATAAATACATCTCCCACTTTTTACTTGCTTACTGTGTTAAGTGATGAAATATAAGGGCATGCTATTATTATACAATACAGTACATTTTCAGGACTTACTTTGTAAATGCAGCAGTTGCACACAGTGTTAGTTCAGGGATGATTGTGATATGAAACAGTACACAGCCAATACATGGGGAGGTACAGGTTCTGTCTCTGAGTTGAGTCCAGCATAGGATGCAGAGTTCCTGTAGTGTGTCCCTGTCCACCTTGTAACATTCTACAATGTTCTTGTCATGTATGTTGTGATAAGTTAAATGTGGTATGAAAACTCTTCTCTGTCTTGGCCTAGGCTTATAGGCAGCAGCAGCATTGCCTGCAGCCTGTAGCACATACAAATAGAGTTAAGTAGCAGCAGTTCCTAACATTCTGTCTGTGTAGACTTTCTGTGTCCTCTACTTTTGAAATCTATAGGAAAAAACAGCATGGAGTCTACAAGGTTGCTTTATAACTTGTTGAATAGCTTCACCAGATTGGTTGATTAGCATACAATTCAACTGCTTATGCTGTAGTTAGTATCTCTGAAACACAGTCTAAGACAGATGCAGTCCATTAATAATCTACTCCATTATAAAAAGGCAAATATGCAGCTAGCCAAACTGATGGTGAGGACACTTCTTTGTAGGAATTCACAAAAGCAGAGTTCTTCCAAAGATATCTTTACAGAGGAGTACTGAGCTCCAGAAGGTATGCTCGAGTTTTGTTACCTACATAATGCATATGCTGGAATATATTAAGAATAATGTGAAGCAAATGCTTTTACACTTTTCACTTTTATCTATATGCATTAGTTAAAAGTGTACTGATGGCACAGCCATGTTTGTCAAGCATACTTCTCAACTGTACAGATTTTTGCAGAATGTCTAGATTTTTACCTTATATTTTTGGTCCAGTTTTCATAAAATTGTGGATTTCTAGCAAACTAGTTGCAAATCATTAAAGAGTGAAGTTAGAAAATAATGACAGACAATGAGTTTTAGACTTCATACCCTTCAGAAAATTCATGCTGATGCAAAACATGTTATTCTATCAACTCTGTAAACTTGTAAGAGCAATATTTAAAAATTGTCCCTATTTGTACCCTTTTTTCATGGCTTTGTCCAGATTTCTTACTCTAAGAGGTTGACAGGTATGTTGTCAAGCTATTTCAGAGGTACACACGATTGACAATACATGAAAATAAAATGATGTGTGATAAATATGTACAAATGTTTCAGGGACAGGTCCTTTGAAAGCACTTTCAGCAGTTCAAAGATGTTTTATTAGAAAACTGGTTCAATTGGCTGTTCTTTAGTAGGTGGGGGAGCAAAGAAGAGTTACTTTTCTGTCACAAACTAGGATGGACTGTTCTTTTTTTGGGAGGAGGACAGCTGAGTTACTGCTATGATACATACAAGGATATGTACCTCTTGATACTCTCCTTGTTTGACATCTTGTCTGTTGTTAGTATTTCACATCTGTAGACTGTTTTGTTTTTTCCAGTGGGTACTACTGCCTGTCTACCTTTACTGTTTTATCTGGAAGCAGTTACTTTATAGTTATGTGATTCGTATGTGTATTATCATTCACTTGTCTTGTAGGACACAAACAATGTCAGTGAGGTGGAGACCCCCATTCAGTGAAGCAGAAAACAATATCATTGTGGACATTCTCTGTCAGCATGGGGCATTTCTGATGGGAAGGAGTTGGTCCAATATGGCACTCAGGCTGCAATTATGACAGCACATTGTTGACAAGATTAATTCTGTGGGTGGCCACAGCTGGACATATGAACAGGTGCACCACAAGGCCACTGACATGATTACCACTGCATGGAGGTGAGCAGCTGCAATTGCCCGAGACCAAAGGGAAACCAGTGGAAGGCCTACTACACAACCACCTCTTACCCCCAATGAAGAGATCCTGTTGAATATCCTCTAACATGAGAGCTCACCAAAGTGTGGCATGTCCTTAATGTGAGAACCACTCCTTCTGAGTCCCAAGAGGAGCTTCCAGGTAGGCTTTGTTATATGACCAGTTGAATAGTAATGTATAGTAAAACAATCGAAATAAAAGCTACTTCTGTGTCACATGTCATTTTGGGGGGGATTGAAGACTGCTACAGCTATAAGCTTAGTTTGCAGTTGTCAGTCACATTCTTGTTGAACATACATATAATGCAGATGTAGAGGAGTACATGTACTACCCCGTCTTACCATTAAATGTGCTTATGTTGCCCTTACCTCTTGCTTAACTTAATTCAGGACCATAAGGAATCCAGCAAATTATGCCTCATGCAGATGGCAAACAAAATTAATTTATGTCAGTAGAGGAGATCAATTTAAAGAAATATCATAATGTGTAATTTTAGGCCTGTTGTGTGTATTACTGTACTGTCTGTAATAGTGACAGCACTGTTCATTTTTTAGCATATATTGCACTATAGTAGTGCAGGTATTAATGTATGCATGTGTTTCTTCCATTTTATCACAGGTGATCATGACAGTCTGAGTGTAGGCCTGTGCCACCTGATGTTAGTGTCTCAGCAGACACTGATGATGATGGTGATGAAACTGAGGCAGAGTCAGGGGGTACAGAGGTTGAATGTGACACAGAGGTTGATATCCAGCCACCCCATTCTTTTTTCCCAGGCACAGCCAGTAGGTCTACTCCTACCCAGTCCACTGAGCCAACATATATTGGACAGGTGGAGGATAAGGACATTAATCAGGGAGGTGTGGCTACTGCACCTTCAGTGCCTGTTGACTCTGGCTGTTGCCAAAGTGTGGGTGAGATGCCTCACAGAAGGGTTGATAGGGGTGCTCAGAGTGGTCCTGCTGTCCCTCCTCCACCTGGTACAGGTGTCTCTTCCTGTGTCACTCAACATATGTTTAGGGATATCATTGAGGCAAATGCATGTTGAGAAAGGTGCTCAAGAAAAATTCTCAGGGTTGCAGATGTGGCACAGTCTGACATGTGTGACTGCCTCCACTGTGTTACCAATTCACTGGACTGGATGAATGAGACATTGGAACGAGAGGTGTCTGTGATGGACCGAGGGATGTCTGCCATGGAACAAGCAGTGTCTGTGATGGAACATCTGCTGGGAGGGGAATGGCCACGACATCTGCTGATAGCCAACATGGTCATGCCTGATCATGCTCCCATACTAGCAGTACTTCCACTGGTCCATCAGTAAGCATGCTGTCCACATCCACATATGGCACGCCATGGGATCGTTGTCTTGGACATTCCCGTGAAGGGAGCACATCCAGCATACATCATTCAAGTTCAAGTAGCAGCACTGCTTCTGACCTTGGGCATAGACATGCCAGTGCAACTCCTGACAGAACCATTTCTCATGGTTGGGGCAACAACAATGAAGTGACAACTCTACCATGCATGGCTCACACTTGCCCGACATGTCAAGATGTAGAGCTATCACAGAGCTTGTCTGTATTGATGCAAACTCTCACACACCACTTTCACATGGAGAACACCTACAGACACACATGCAACAGTTACATGGTTGAGCCTGCTTGATTCCCTTTCTTACTCACACATACTCACCAGCCTTTTGTGTCAGTCTAGGTCTCCTGCCCAACCCTCACAACACCCTGAGCAAGTGATGATAGCTGTGCCATATCCCTGTTTTTTCTCTTTTGGATTCAGGTATACAAAAGCTTTGTGTCTGATGCACAGGGTACATAGGTATATTAGTGCTTAGTATATCTGCATTTGTGTTGTTGAACTGATAATTGTACCTGTCACTTATATTTGCCTTTTCACGTTATACAGTGGATAGCATCATCATGTCACTACTTTATAGTGTATTCTCTTTAAGGGTTGTGAAGTCAGGAACTGCAATATGTCTCATTGCTTTCTAACTTTTCCCTTTAATGATTTTCCAATACATGCATATGGTGCACATCATAAGTTATGCCATCACATTCAGATCTCAGGATTGTATGACAGCACTGTAGTCAAATCTCATCAGAATAGTAATACAGTATAATTCTATATTTTGCATGAACTTCACCAGACAGATGCAGCAGCTGGACAGACTACAGGTCTTTCTCATCAGGAAAACACAGGGCCTACTAACTATGCCATGATGCACATGGATAGAGTAAAAGATATGTCATTGAAATCTGTTTGGTATCAGATGATGTGACATCTGCCTGGGCTCCAGACCACTGTCTGATCATGACCTGGCAGGATGACTGGATATGCAATAATCTGATATAGCCGATGACATCAGCATTGTCTGTTGAGCATATGGTAATAACAGTGTCCCACATACTGGTGTGAAATGCTCTCTGTAATGTCAAGTGACAGCAAACACACACACACACACACACACACACACACACACACACACACACACACACACACACACACACACACACACACACACACACACACACAGAGTTGACTACAGGAAAACAAGTAACACAGCAAAAGTTGGATTTTGACATGGTTGCAGATCAACTTATAGTGGATGACAGCAGCCATGTGGGAGACAAGAGGTTGTGAGGGCTACATGAATTGGATGTGTAGGTTTGTACACAAATATCAAAATACTGGCAAGCTATGCCATTGGTGAGCTAACCGTAGGACAATACATCTACTTTTCTGAGTAGAGACACACACACACCAAGGTGACTACAGTGAGAAAATAACCCCTGCCTAAGTGCACAGACTACAGAACACAGTACTCTATACAACTGCCACTGCACAAGTCTGACTTTTATATGGCTGGAGGTGAACCTATAGTGGATGGCATCAGTAGTGCATGTTATAGAGAAGAAGTTGGGAGGCCTGCCTGAAATGGATCTCTAGGCAGGAACAAGTATCAAAATACTGTCAATTTATGGGATTGGGGTGGTAACTGTAGGATACACACTTGCTGTTCTGGCTAGACAGACACAGAAACACACACACACACACACACACACACACACACACACACACACACACACACACACACACACACACATACACACACACACTTGACTGGAGTGAGAACAGAGCCCCTACCTATCTAAGTACACAGGCCACAAACCTCAGTACTTTACACAACTTCCATAGTACAAGTCTGACTTTTACATGGATGCAAGTGAACTTATAGTAGATGACATCAGCAGGCCATGTTAGGGAGAACATGTTGGGAGGACTACATATGCACATAGATTCATAGGTTCATATGAGGCCACTAGCCTAACAGCACTAGGGTGTGTAGAAGCCTAGCTGTGTAAAAACTCTACTCTTATTGAGCATAGTTGGATGTTTGAGTTTAATAGTGCAAGGTCGTCCACACTACTGACTAGCCCTGTCCATGAGGGACCATACAACATTATATATTACACTTTGTAGTATGATTGATATATGTGTGTAAAAAATACTGAGACCCCAGGGTTGTACCGCTTAGTGGGGGAGGGGGGGCAACACATGGATGTATTGCGAATATATGACGTATACTTTGATTTTGTCCTTAGCAATGTTTCCACATGTGCTTTTATGTCATACAAAGGAAACAGACAATAAACACCAATACAAAAGCATCATATATGCAGTTCCATAGCACAATGAGCAGTGTATGTGTGCAATGGTTATCAAAGCGTACACTCATGTGAGTTACACCTGTTTATGTGTAGGTAAGCAGTGTGCAAACATGAGTCACATTGCTAATGTATGGCAACAGAATGCAACAGTGGCAAGCAATTGCATGTATAGGCAGTTGTATATGTGTTTTTAGCAAAAGTTAAAGCCATGATGGTCTAGACAGCAGGAATACATTTACAGGACTATAGTACACAGTATATCTGCAGTTATACATTGGATGATAAAAGTGATAATACTTAGATTACTCCATCAGTAAAAGTAATACTGTATGGGATATGTTGTATTCAAACCCAAGACCAGTCCTACACTTAACACCTGTTGCCACAAGAATGTTGAGGAAACAGCTGTCTCTGTTGCACTTCATTATTGTAAACTGCAATGTCACAGCAGTAAAACAAAGGTTACACACTCTGTACTAGAACCCAGTACCATCTGTACTCCAGGCTGGTTTTCATGATGACCAAGGGCATTCACTGACTGTATCTGGTTTCTATTCTGGGCAGTCTGCTTCCTAGGTGCTCCACAGTGCTTTGTACAAACCAGATAAACACAGCTAAACCTGAAATTTGTTTATCCCCCGCTTCCACTATTTGCACTATGTGGTGCATCATGCAAAAAGTGCAATTAAAGGGAAGAATAAGACCTAAAAAATTTACTAATGGAGACATATGAGGAAAATAAGTGTCAGCTGTCGCATGTTAAGGTACGTTATGTACAAATCCACCACTATTTACATCATTACTGCACCAAGTTAAGAAATACAAAGATATGCCATAATAATATAAAAGAATACATTCTAGGTTCAGTACTTACCTTGCAAATGCAGCAGTTGACACAATTTTATTTCAGGGCTAAAATGTCCTTGTCTCTATTCCCATGGTATTGATGTATTCGGAAAAAAAAACAGAATGGAGGCTACATGAATGCTTTATAGCTAGTTGAATAGCTCCACCATACTGAAAATCATCTGCTTATGCTGTAATTAGCTCCTATGAAAAACATCTGCTGCTTTACTGAAAATATCAACTCCATTGGTGATCATTTATGAGCGATGTGCACCTATGTGCCACTGCATGCACAGATGCTAAAATAAGGTAAACACAAGTAATCTTATTACTTTTCTCCTTTCATGTGATATCGTGCAAATATGCAGCTCAAAAAGTGAAGGAAGGGTTGCATACCTTTACTAGAAACAAGGACCATCTATACTCTAGCCATACACATACACATGCTGCTACAGGAATAGTTATGTAACAACCACCTAGAAACCTGCCATTCATTCCTCTGTTTCCTGTGGTTGTGCTGAGCACCGCATTGCACAAACAATGACAAAAACTAAAAACTAACATTTTAACAAACAATAATGAGGATGAATCAGAACTTGTGAACTGTGCACTGCCTACATGCACTTTCACACTTCACAGATCTGTAAGTGTAACCTGACACACCCCTGTGATGTCATCATTCATTGTTACCATCCATTGAACACAGACACTGTGGAAGTGCCTACACAAAGTGAACATCCCTACATAGTTACAATTTTTTTGGGATTCAGCAACTCTAATGAGTTTTTACCTCATTTGCATCTTCACTGTGCTGACAGCCCTGAATATACATGGTTGGTGACTGTGTACGCAGGGAAACTGAAGGAGAGCCTAATGTTGTACACACAAGGGAGGGTATTACTTCGGTATATATCTGCATAGAGAAATGCAGGTTTTGATAACATTTGACTGTATTCCATCAGATACATGCTGCATATCCTTACATAACAGTATGAATAGTATGTTTCATGGGGTTTACACTGTTAGCTATCTACATTAGTTACATGTGCATTCTTCATTTGGGGGTGGGGGAGCAAAGCTGCATTTATTTCATGGCACTTAAAAAGGAATTTTTGCATTTGTTAATCTAATTTCTAGCATCCGCCATGTCTAATAATGTCATAATGTGTGTGGGGTTACATGTTACAGCCAGTTCTATACAAATCTATAAACTTTTACTAGCTCTTGTTTCTGTGTAGACTCCTTTATGTGGCTGCATTTGGAAAACTTTCGAATACATGGGCAACATGAGCATGTGTCTACATGTTTGCTTTACAGATTGTTGAACCACTCCACTGTGTTGTTTTGCTTCATTAGCCAGCAATTCAGCTACTTATGCTGTAATTTGCATGTCATGGAGATTGCCATGTTTCAGCATGTTATGCAGAGTTTACTGAATATAAAAATATTCAGGTCCATGTAGGCTTTATTGAATCCCCCCCCACACTTTTTTTTGAGTATTTGCAATGAAGGACGAAGTCTTGAAATTGTGACATGAGTTGAAATGGAAATGAGAAGAAGCAGCTGAATAAGATAGCCTGTCAAACATCAGCGTCTGTGCATATATAATAGGTGGACATAATAACTTGTTGCCATCATGGCTACTTTGTCAGTATTATCATGGAATGCAAATGTCTTTACAGGTATAGACAAAAGGCAAAGAATTTTGAAGTATATTAAGAAGAGTTGGGTGTAAAGAGCAATGTCACAGAAGACACATTTGGATAGAAATGAGCATGGAAATTAGACAAAGAAATAATTTTAGAGTAGACATTCAGCAGAATATCACAGGGACAAAGGAAAAGAAGAGTAATAATGTCAATTGCTAGAGGGGATCAAGTGGTGTTAGAAGAGGAAAAAGGACAATAATGGCAGATTTGTGGTAGAAAAGAGTTATTGGCAGGCAATAATAATTATGCTGGCTACAGGCCCCCTTCAATGAACCATGATACCCATGCTGCTTATCTGGACCTACTTGAGTCAATCAAATTACAACCAATCGCTCATTTCATGGGTAATTTTAACTGTCCCTCCATTGACTAGTAAACTTATATGAGTACCAACATATTCTCACAAAGGTTCCTGGACTTTGTTAACACTAATGCCCTGGAACAAATAGTATGCAACCCCACAAGAGGCTCAAATATTTTCAACCTGGTCTTCACCAACATGGGTGACCATTGCACCACCAGGAGAATATGACCATCACTGGTTAAATCTGATCACAAATCAGCCACATTTGAAGTAGCTATAACACCTGAACCCCTATTAGGTGAAATCAAGCTAAACATTTCACCATAGCTAATTATATCCTCTTAAATGATGGCATAAATAATTTCCAAGCTCCTGTTCCTACATATGGCATTGACAACTATACTAAGGTATACAAAAATGGCCTGTACAATCACTTGTACAAATGTATTGATTCTGCTGTACCTGATAGGCTCAAAACAAGATCCTCAAGAAATAGCTTATCTGGTGGACATCTAACATTAATAAGTTATACAAGAAGAAGTTGCTTTCTAGGAAAAAAAAGAGAGGTCTCAGCACTGAAAGAATACTCTTCTCTGCTTGAACAAGCAAATAAGACAACTTGTAAAATCCTTTAAGGTCAGCTTTTAATAATAAATTAGTGATTATAGCTAAGGATAACCATAAGGCTTTTTTCAGCTATATCTGCAACTTAAAAGGTAGGATCAAGCTGTGTGCCAAACTAGCTGTGGATGGCATCACACACACTGATTCTATGAAAATAGCTAACCTATTAGCTGACAGGCTTGGTGAAAATTTCACCCCTCTGTCCCCTCCAAACAATTATACAATGCATTCCCTCTACATCTACTCCACCTTGCATCTCCAATGAGCAAGTCATTAATGCTTTGTCCAAGGCCAAAAACACAGCCTCTATGGGACTGGATGACATCCCAGGTTGTGTTATAAATGGTATAAAACATGTTATTAACTCCATTAGGTACTGTCTTCAACCACAGCCTGAGTTCTGATTTTGTCCTTGTTGAATGGAAAACAGCGACCATCATCCCTCTTTATAAAGGGCAACAGACCCTGGGAGTTACAAACCTATTAGCTTAACAAGCCTTATCTATAAGGCCATGAAATGAATCATCATGGACCTTATAAATAAGCATATAGGTGATTTCCAAACCCTTGATCTGGCACAGTTTGGTTTTGTCAAAGCAGTTCATGTCTGTTAAACTTGGTGGACTTCTTTGAAAATGTCACCACAGCCATAGATAAAGACAACTGTATGCATACAGCCTACCTTGACTTAACCAAGACCTTCGATACAGTCCCACATTTGGGCATCGTTGATAACCTCTCCAGCTGAATATCAAACTTTATGTCATCAGGTGGGTTGCTAACTGGCTCACTGACAGATCACACTCAGTCAAAGTTGGGGGTTTTATCTCAACCAGCAGACCTGTCACCAGTGGGGCTCCACAGGGTTCAGTGCTGGGCCCCCTATTGTTTGGAATATACTTCTTAGAAGTTCAGGCCAAAACAGAGGGGCTGTGGCTACATTTGCTGATAACTGCAAATTAGATGCAATCATTGAATCCCCAAATGATGTCAATATACTCAAGAGGGATTTACACAAACCAATGATTGGTGCCAAAGCCATGGACTCAAACTCAAAGCTAAAAAATGCATTATTATCCCCTTTGGTAAAAATGATATCCCTGCAGACTATCATATAAAAAATAATAATACCCTAAGTAACAACTCAGTAGTGAGTGACTTGGGAACACACATTGATTGTAACATAAACTTTGACCACCATGTGCCTACTGTGGTAAGGAAAACATTCTACATCACACACCTCATTAGCTAAGGCACTGCCTCAAAAGTGAAAGATGTCATAACTACCCTGTACTCGACTCTCAACAGGTCAATAATTGAGCACAATGCTCCCTTTGGTATGCACCTTACCAGGCACCTGTAAAAACTTGAGAAACCTCAGAGATTTCTAATCAAGTAAATTCAGGGTCTCCAACACTTGTCATACATTGACAGACTGAAGTCACTATATTCAGTAGCATACAGACTACTTAGAAGAGATTTGTGCCTGGCCTACAGAGCAATCTTTGATCCAAACCTACTGGAAATGCTGCACATCCTCAAGTCAAATGGGACAGGGCTCACCTGCTCCAGGGATCTTAACCTGGCCTGTGACATAAATAGGACTTGCTGGAGAAAAAGATATGTCTCACAGAGACTGCCACTCCTCTGGAATAGGCTACCAATTTACATCAAGTAGAGCCCCTATATGACCCTGTTTAAACATAGCCTAGATGGCGGGATGGGAAACTGTAAATTCCTGCCAGGGATTTCACCTATGACCCTCCTAGATATAGGCAGACATTGCCAACTAAGATCTCGAGCTTTGATAAAATCCTTTATATTGGGTTTCTCAAGTATTATATTGGGTACACATGGCTAGGCTTATAAAGACCTTTGGGTCAATAACTCAGTAACCAGCTATGAACCTATGAATTTATATTCCACCTAATATATGGAGTGTAAGGCAATTTTGGTAAAAATTTTGGTAAAAGCTTTTGATGGGGAATATTATTTCTGTGTGGGGACTGCAATCTGCTTTGCAACAAAGAGGTTGTATTGGGGGCATAAAAGGGAAAATATTATAAAAGAAGGGGGGTAATGAAGAAATACCTGAGAATATTTGGTATAGAAGATGAGAGTTCAGTAGCAGGAACTCAGATAGAATTTACATATTATTTTTCAAGGTACAGTAATTGAGCTAGACTGGATAGAAATTATATTTCCCAGGAACGTGTATTTAACTGAAAGCTTTGACAAACATCTGATAACTAAAACAAAAAAAAAATAAGCCGAAAACTGTGCAAAATTATTGATACACTCAATTAGTTGAAATAAGGAACACTTTAATAATGACGTTTAAGCGCTTTCATCTCCAAGGGAGACTTCATCAGAAATGGAAACAGAACTACTCAATTAATAGCATTTAAATACTAAAAATGTCATGACATCACAATCAAGAGTATTAAACAAAAATTATTTACCAGTGATGTTGTCTTCCTTACTGTGGATATAAAAGATATCTTTATTAGTATTCCAAAAGTAGAAGATTTGACCTTATTTGAAGAAGTACTTTTTCAATATTCAAGATTAGAGAATGATATGGTCAAACTTATTTGTGAACTCATGGGCATAGTATTAGAGAACAACTTTCTTTGGTTTGAAGGTGAATATTACCAACAAATAAGGGTGTCCCCATGGGAGCAGCATGCTCACCTGTCTATGCCAACCTTGTTTTGTTAGGTTGGGAGGACAAATATGTCATTGGGGGTCCCTATTGGGGTAGTATAAAACTGTATTTACGTTATTTGGACAATATTTTTATTCTATGGACAGGTATGAAGGGTGACATCCCTAAATTTATAGATTATCTAAATTCTAGTACCCATTTTTTGGATTTTACGTATCAGTATAATAAGAATTCCATAAATTTTTTGGATACAACAATTTCAAAAGAAAAGGAAGGATTTAAATCTTTGGTATATAGAAAAAATACTTTTTGTAATGCTTATTTACACTTCGAAAGTGAACACCCGTTGGAACAAAAAATTAGTACAGTTAAAGGACAAGCTATTAGGGTGGCCCAGATGACTTCTTGTCAAGATGATTTAGTTAGAGAATTTAATA
Organism: Protopterus annectens; assembly: GCF_019279795.1. Classification (NCBI taxonomy): domain Eukaryota; kingdom Metazoa; phylum Chordata; order Ceratodontiformes; family Protopteridae; genus Protopterus; species Protopterus annectens. Next base: position 1,781,919,383 of record NC_056743.1, on the reverse strand, counting down.
CTATTTCCAATATGTTTTTAGAGAGGGGTTATTCACAAAAGTTTTTAGATAATATTCTTCAAGATGTATACAATCAATGGGGGATTAAATACAAACCTTTACTTGGTGCTTGTTCAGATGAGGAAGTTCAGAAAAGTGGAACTGAAAATAGTCCTAGATTAGAAAATTTTAGTAAGGCTTGTATTTTACAATACAACATGAATACTAAATTGGTTCGGGAAGCGTTTGAGAAAAACTGGAACATTTTTAGGACTAGGAAGGAAATTTTTAGAGAAAGTAGGTAATAAACCTAGGTTTATCAACAAAGTGGGTTACAATGTTAAACAGTTATTAGAATATAGAATAGACAATACCAGTAAAGTTATACAAGGAACTAAGCAATGTGGCATGTGTGCATATTGTTTATGTATAATTAAGGAATCTAGTATAGTTCGAAACAACAATATTAAGGGTAAAATAATTTTCAAAAAGGGTAATTGTAACACAAGAGGAGTGGTTTATTTGGCTTGGTGTACCTCAAGCGGACATTTTTATGTAGGTAAAACTGAACGTATGTTAAAAAAATAGAATATACGAACACCTAAATGATATAAAAAATCAAAAAAATTACTAATGCTTTATACAGACATTCTATTGTTTGTGAGAAGTTTGAAAAATTTGTGTTCGGTATTCTGGAAATAGTATATATTAACCCCAGAGGGGGTGATTGGAAGAATACCCTAAAAAAGAAAGAGAGCCAGTGGCAATTTAGATTGGCAGCTATGTTTACACCAGGTTTAAATGAACATGTATCTTTGGCACCTATGTTGTTGGAAAGAGCTAATAGAATGTAATTTCATTTGATTCCTTATACAGTGTGAATTTGATATACAATTTAATTTAATTAGATCTACATGCTATAGGAACAAGTTGATGCACTTTATATACATATTGATGCATTTTATGAAGATATAATATAATATATATATATATATATATATATATATATATATATATATATATATATATATACTTTTTATATGAATTTAATAGTTGTGTAGTATTGCATCATATTATGTGAAACATAGAATTTTTATCATATTGAAGTTTATATTGGCTTGAATTTTACAAAATTTTATGACTATATTTCTTTAAATTCATTGATTGTGATGTCATGACATTTTTAGCATTTAAATGTTCTGTTTCCATTTCTGATGGTCTCCCTTGGAGATGAAAGTGCTTAAATGTCATTATTAATGTGTTCCTTATTTCAACTAATTGAGTATATCCATAAGTTTTGCACAGTTTTCATCTTATTTTTTTTGTTTTGGTATCTGGTTTGTTTAGTTACAAACATCTGATAACTATTTCATAGCATGCAATAAAAACTAAGATAAAGATGCAGGGTAATGAAATAAAAATAAGACACTGTCACTTTTCTACTTATCTGGTGAAAAAAGAGGGTGGATAGTGGGAATGATTCAAGGCTTATTCGAGAAGAGAAATTTCTTCAGAATGGGATAGCTAGTGAATGGGAAACCATGACAAATGAGTTTAGAACATAACAGAAATAAGAGAGTGAGATATGGGAAAGAAGTAATAGGAATCATTTAGAGACACTGACAAACATGAAAGAACAGAAGAATAAGGGGAATCTCTCAGAATAAGAAGTATATCAATTGCAGACAGTTAAAGGGAAAATAAGGGAGTATTTTGATAATATGCGCAAGTTTAGAAATATTACTCTTAAGCAACTTTTTTTCATGAATAACTCAGGATAAACTATACGCGTTACTGCTCAATCCTAGGAGTCTCAACAAGAAATTGCACTTCCTGAAAACTTTCCTCACCCTGGAGAATACTGAAATCTGTACTGTTAATGAAACATGCTTCAAAGCCATGGAAAGCATTCCAGAAGTGCATGGCTATAATAACTTTCATACATTCTGACCACCTACTGAACACAAAAGAGCAAAAGGTGGAAGTGTACCTATCTACATAAAGGATAGGCTCATCTCAAAGCTGGTCAAACAGTAGGATATGCTTGAATTACTCCATGTCCAACTAACCATGGGAAAAATCTATTACCAAATTCTTGCTACCTACAGGTCCCATACCATGAACCAGGGAACCCATATAGCATACCGGAAGTTATTAGAACCACTCACCAACCAACCCAATACCATACTCATGGGTGGTTTTAGATACTCCTCCATTAACTGGGAGGCATACTAGACCATTAAAATGCAAGCCCAAAGATTTCTTGACTTTGTAAATTCAAATTCCCTGAAGCAGCTAGTCTGCACTCCCACGAAAGGAACAAATAGCCTAGCTCTGGTCCTCACAAATATGGGAGAGTGCTGCAACCCCCACCACCACCACCATGTGATGCCCTCACTGGTAAAAGTAAATCACAAAGGGGTCTCCTTTGCAATAAAGGTCAAACTGGTCCCCCCACCTAACCCCAAAACGTTAAGAACTTCTGTAAACTAGATTACCCCATAGTATGGGATAGCATAGCTAGTTCTGAAGGTCTCCCAAATTTGAAAAACACATAAACCTATGCAGAGGCATACATAACAGCCCTGTGTGACCATATAAACAACTGCATAGAAATGACAATACCACACCAAAATAAACCCAGGACAAACTGCAAAAACAAGCCATCCTAGTGGAACTCTAGTATTAATATGTTGTACAACAAAAGAAAAAAATTCCTGTTGAGACGTAAGAGGGAATGTGCACAACGCAGCAAAAAGTCCCTCATTAGTCTAAACAAGTGAACCAGGGAACTGGAAAGCAGACTTTGATGTAAAAATAGCCACCAAAGCTAAAGATAACCATAAGGCATTTTTCAGTTATATATGCAGTCTTAAGGGGAACACTCAGCAATGTGCAGAATTAGTTATAGATGGCATCACCTATACTCAGGTGGAAGATAGAGCAAATTCATATAAAATTTCACCTCCCCATCATCCCTAGTTTGACCCCAAGAAATACTCTCCACTACTCCACCACCAATTATCACCAAAGAACAGGTTGCCACTGCACTGTCTAAAGTTAAAAACAGGGCTTCAATGGGCCTAACAATATGCCATGTTTCTCTTAAACAGCTTAAATCAGGATTTATCAGGCCCATTAAGATATCTATATAAAGACAAGGTAGCGCTCACTATGCACTTCTGCGCCCACAGAATAAATATTTACAAATGTGGCAAAAACAAAGTTGTGGCACAGTAGGCAGAAATTCAATGTTCTGAACACTAGTGCACACTCGGTTGAGTGCGTTAGAGTCCCAGTGCACTACTGGAAACAAATAGATCAGTCCAAACTTCTAACAGTCACCTCCACAGAACAATAGCTTGTGTAAAAATCCAAACAATAATCCAAGCGTTCAGCGGAGTAAGTCAGATATAATTTATTAAATAAAACATCCGGCTAGCGCTTTCAACTAGGTCTTCATCAGGCCGTTACAAAAATTCAAATGGCAAACACTTATATTTATAAAAAACGTAGTTTAAAACCATTTATGTCATATCCTGTTAAAAACATCATTACAGCAAACTAAGATATCCATGCGCTTCTCATTAGGGTTCTGGGTTTAGTAGAACTCATTATATGGTTATTATAAATACATCCAATTCCTCTGCTTCATATCATAATATGTATGTAGCAGCATTCATGGGTAGATAAAACTATATATATATATATATATATATATATATATATATATATATATATATATATATATATATTCAAAAACATGAAAATATACAAATATTGTTTAAAAAATGCATGTAAAATTGTATAGCGTATAATCAATTATTAAACATATGATTTACATCATTTATTCATGAGCACCTTTACCCATGTATATATATAACATATGAATACTGTATATAAAAAATAATAATAATAGAAAATAATAATAATAATAAAAAATTCACACATTTCTTAAAATAATGTATAAATATATTTACTATTCCAAGAGTATGTTCTTATAGCAGTATTAACATATCCTCGTCTTTACTCTCATCTAAGCTTTCTAGCTTTAAGTACTGGTTTTATGGATACCCTGTCATTTATACCAGGGCTACGATCAGCCCTGAGTCTAATAATCCATTTCACCTCTGTCTGTTCAGTCTGATTGAACATGTCTCCTCTCCTAATACTAGGTCTATTTACATGAATAACTTGAAATACAAAACTATGTTCTCTGGATGTATTGTGTACATGCTTCGAAAGGGCATTAGATGGACATGACACCCTAATTTTGTAAATATGTTCTCTAATTCTCTCTTTGAGTTTCTGATCCGTTTTTCCCATTTAAAATGCAGGGCAGGATCGGCATGTAGCAAAATATACCACATGTTCAGAGTCACATGTGGCTGATGCTGTAAATGTAAACTCTTGTTTTGTAACTGGATGTATAAACATGTTAGACTCTTTAATGTATCTACATTGATTACATTTATGGCACTTCCTAGTAATATTTTTTGTGCCAACAGGCATGGCCCCATCTAATCTATTCGGACCACACAACATTATATGAAGATTTAATTTATTTTTATATGTAAACATTGGGACTTCACCTAATACCTTGGATATGCCTGGATCTGTTAGAAGGATGTCCCAGTATTTTCTATAAATATATTTAATGCTATTGGCATCTTGTGTGTAATGTATGGGGATCCTAACATTACTATTGGTATTAACATTAGTTATTCCAAAACTTTCTGGGTTATCATGTTGTTCAGCAAAGTATGGATGTGCTCTACCCTCTCTCAGTATGCCTATTCCATTGAACCTACTCTCAATTTCTTCCTCTGTATATGATCTATTCAAAAACTTAGCCTTTAACCCTTCTATCTCATTCAGGAACCCTACATGATTAGAATTCAATCTAGATGCCCGCATCGACCTGCCACTTTCCCCATTGTCAATCAATGGAGAGGGGGAGGAGGAGTGAGGGGACGATCTATAAGCAGGGGGAGACAAAGGAAGAGGCTAGCAGAGCAAACACAAGCTGGACCTACATTAAAGAAGATTTGGCAAGGGAACAAGAATCCCTAGTCTGGAATATATCTATGAAAACTTTAACTAAGGATGAACAGAATGTTTTAGAAAAAGGTTTAACATGTATCCCCTCTACCAGAAGTGATATTACTGACAATGTGATTGATCTTAAATTATTTATTCGCGACCTACAGATTAAGGTTGACTTTTGCAATACGATGGATATACCACACTCATTTAGGAAACCGAGTACATATGTTCCTAATAATCATCCACTAATTGAAGCTTATTCGCAATTGGTTGAGCAAGACCTATATGAGAATGAAAGTGTCAATAAAAATAAGAGATGGATTGGCAATTTAAAACCAGCCCAAAGGAAAGCCCTTACGAATTTAAAACATGATAAATCTATCATGATAAGACCAGCAGATAAGGGAGGCCCTGTTGTGGTAATGGACATGGACTTTTATAAAAATCAAATGTCCATGATGTTAAGTGATTCTAGCTTTTATCAGAAAATCAGTATTAATAAAGCAAATAGAATAATTGCTGATGTGACCAATAAATTAAATATTATGTTGAATGAAGGTAAAATTAATGAAGAATTGTTTAAATACTTTTTGATTGACCATCCCACAATACCTACTATACAAGGAATTCCCAAGATACACAAAGATGGGACACTCCCACCAATGAGGCCCATTGTTGCTGGGAAAGGCTGGATAACTGAGCCCATATCTTTGTATTTGGAATCCTTATTAAGACCAATTGTGGATAAATATGAACATACATTAAAGGACACCAAACAATTCTTGATTAAACTATATGAACAAACATCCATTTCACACAATGGGCAGGATGGGCAGGATAGAATATTGGTGACGTTTGATGTACAATCTCTTTTTACAGTGATCCCTAATCAGGATGGGCTATTAAGGTTGTACAGGAGGTTGGTAAAGGACGGTATTTTTTCTACTGGTAGGATTGGGGTCATATGTGAACTTATGGAGATTGTACTGACAAATAATATCTTTACATTTGATGGTCAGATTTATATACAAAAAGATGGCGTGGCTATGGGCACTTCTTGTGCCAATAGCTACGCCAACTTAATTATGTCTGACTGGGAGGATACATCCCTTTTTCAGATGGTTGAATTTTGTAATAATGCATCATGTTATACTCGTTTTGTTGATGATCTTTTCTTAATTTGGAAGGGAGATCAAGAGAAACTCAGTGAATTATACATAAAAATGAACAAGGAGACTAACTATTTAAAATTCTCCATGGTTCAGTCGAAGGACGTTATACCATACCGGGATGTGTACATAGAAAAACTACCCGATGGTAATTTGAACACAGGGATTTATAGAAAAAATTGCTACAGAAATAACCTGCTCCATTGCAGCAGCATGCACCCAGGACATATTTTTAGCAATATCTTGAAGAGCCAAGCAATGCGGGCATCTAGATTGAACTCTAATCATGTAGGGTTCCTGAATGAGATAGAAGGGTTAAAGGCTAAGTTTTTGAATAGATCATATACAGAGGAAGAAATTGAGAGTAGCTTCAATGGAATAAGTATACTGAGAGAGGGTAGAGCACATCCATACTTTGCTGAACAACATGATAACCCAGAAAGTTTTGGAATAACTAATGTTAATACCAATAGTAATGTTAGGATCCCCATACATTACACACAAGATGCCAATAGCATTAAATATATTTATAGAAAATACTGGGACATCCTTCTAACAGATCCAGGCATATCCAAGGTATTAGGTGAAGTCCCAATGTTTACATATAAAAATAAATTAAATCTTCATCGGATGTTGTGTGGTCCGAATAGATTAGATGGGGCCATGCCTGTTGGCACAAAAAATATTACTAGGAAGTGCCATAAATGTAATCAATGTAGATACATTAAAGAGTCTAACATGTTTATACATCCAGTTACAAAACAAGAGTTTACATTTACAGCATCAGCCACGTGACTTCTGAACATGTGGTATATTTGGCTACATGCCGATCCTGCCCTGCATTTTATGTGGGAAAAACGGATCGGAAACTCAAAGAGAGAATTAGAGAACATATTTACAAAATTAGGGTGTCATGTCCATCTAATGCCCTTTCGAAGCATGTACACAATACATCTAGAGAACATAGTTTTGTATTTCAAGTTATTCATGTAAATAGACCTAGTATTAGGAGAGGAGACATGTTCAATCAGACTGAACAGACAGAGGTGAAATGGATTATTAGACTCAGGGCTGATCGTAGCCCTGGTATAAATGACAGGGTATCCATAAAACCAGTACTTAAAGCTAGAAAGCTTAGATGAGAGTAAAGACGAGGATATGTTAATACTGCTATAAGAACATACTCTTGGAATAGTAAATATATTTATACATTATTTTAAGAAATGTGTGAATTTTTTATTATTATTATTATTTTCTATTATTATTATTTTTTATATACAGTATTCATATGTTATATATATACATGGGTAAAGGTGCTCATGAATAAATGATGTAAATCATATGTTTAATAATTGATTATACGCTATACAATTTTACATACATTTTTTAAACAATATTTGTATATTTTCATGTTTTTGAATATATATATATATATATAGTTTTATCTACCCATGAATGCTGCTACATACATATTATGATATGAAGCAGAGGAATTGGATGTATTTATAATAACCATATAATGAGTTCTACTAAACCCAGAACCCTAATGAGAAGCGCATGGATATCTTAGTTTGCTGTAATGATGTTTTTAACAGGATATGACATAAATGGTTTTAAACTACGTTTTTTATAAATATAAGTGTTTGCCATTTGATTTTTTGTAACGGCCTGATGAAGACCTAGTTGAAAGCGCTAGCCGGATGTTTTATTTAATAAATTATATCTGACCTACTCCGCTGAACGCTTGGATTATTGTTTGGATTTCTACACAAGCTATTGTTCTGTGGAGGTGACTGTTAGTAGTTTGGACTGATCTATTTGTTTCCAGTAGTGCACTGGGACTCTAACGCACTCAACCGAGTGTGCACTAGTGTTCGGAACATTGAATTTCTGCCTACTGTGCCACAACTTTGTTTTTGCCATTAAGATATCTGTTTGATCACAGTCTCCAGACTGGTTTTATCCTGACAGAGTGAAGGACAGCAACAGTCATCCTTCGACATAAAAGGGGAGATCTACTGACCAAGGAAATTACAGACCTCCGAGTTTGACTAGTCTTTATGTAAGGCCATGGAACTAATAATCATGGACCTGATAAGTAATGACACAGGAAACCTCCAAATACTGGACCCAACCCAATTCAGCTTTGTCAAAGTCAGGCCATGCCTGCTGAATCTGGTGGATTTCTTTGAGAAAGTCACTAAAGCCATAGATGAAGGAAAAACAGTACATACCACCTACCTCGACCTGGCCACTCAGGTGCTATAAATCAACTCACAAAACTAGGTATAAATCCCTATGTCACCAGATAGATAGCTGATTGTCTCATGGACAAGACGCATATGGTTAAAGTGGATGAAACCAGATCCAGTAAGAGGCCATTTACTAGTGGTGTGCCACAGGGCTCAGTGCTGGGACCACTCCTGTTTGGAATGTACTTCTCTGAAGTCAAGGCTAATATGAAAAGCCTCTGGATGACAAAGCTTGCCAACAACAGCAAGCTGGGGACATTCATTGAATCCCTCAGTGATGTAGGTATCCTTCAGAGATGTCTAGATCAGACAAATGATTGGTGCCAGAATCATGCCCTAAAACTAAATGCAAAAAAAAAATACATTATCATACTATTTGGGTAGTCAAATACCCCTTAAAATTACATCAGTATCACATCCCTAACAGTAGACTCAGAAGTGAGAGATCTGGGTACACAGATAGATAATAGCCTGAACTTTGGCCATCATATGTCCACAGTGGTGAGGAATTCCTTCCATGTGGCATAACTTATAGGTAAAGGTATGGCATCCAGAGCCAAGGAAATTATAGTCCCGCTGTACTCTGCTCTTATTAGACCAATAATCAAGTCCAATGTGACATTTGGCATGTACTTGACTAGGCACTTACATTTACTGGAGTGACCTCAGATATTCTTCACAAAGAAAATACAGGGTGTAAACAACATGTCCTATGCAGATAAACTGAATACCCTACCCCTTTACTCTGTCTCCTACCAACTATTAGGGGATGACCTATGCCTGACCTACAAGGCACTCACAAATCCAGCCTTGATAGAGCTGCTACACATCCACAAGTCAAACAGCATGAGTGTCACCTGATCTAGTGATCTAAACTTAGTCAGCGACTCAAACAAAACATGCTGGAAACAGACAAATATGTGTCTCAGAGACTGCCCCTTCTTTGGAACAGACTTTCTTTTCACATTAAGCAGAGTCCTTCCCTGGCCCTCTTCAAATTCAGTTTGGATCACTGGATGGGGAATAGCAAATTCACACCTGGAGTAGTGCCTATGTCCCTTATGGACAGGGGCAATCTGTAGGATACTCGAGGCATAGGCAAAAATACATGCCATTCTCTTGCCCTAGGAGCAAAGTATTGGTTAAAATCAGGTTAATTGGTTAGGTTTGAAAGGGCTCTTAAACTGTTACCCTTGAAATCTCCTATGAACCTATGAACCTATGAACTTCATAGCATAAAGCCTTGTAGCACAATGCCTTTGTCAACAGAAAGTAGGAAGGGTTGTTTCCAAATTTAGGGGGCCTATGACAAGAAAAATAACAAAAGATCATATACATGTACTTGAGATATTTCAGAACTTTAATGAAAACTCATACAAAGCAGATGAATGTGGGAACAAAGATGTTAAAATGAAAATATTTATGAAAGACTTAATTATGCCAAGGTTGGAGGAAGATGAGGTTCAACAATTAATATCTAAGAGAGATATCTAAGATGGGATGAAACAGTAACAAATAATCAATCAATATGGGGATTTCCAGGAATAGACAGTATTCCTATGGAACTTTAGAATTTACAAGGGAATAAAGTGATAAAGATGTAGAAGGCTTTGATTAACAATATTTCATGGAGGGTTGAAGACCAGCAACTTGGAAGAAAGCTGGGGTGGCTGTATTACTCAAAGAGGGTAAAGTCCTTTCATGTCCAGCTTCATACAGAACCATTTCAATTTCAAGTCACAATTCTAAAGTATTTATGTCTACAATAGCTAAGGGAATGGTAAAAGTGTTGCCAAAATGGATAGATTTGGGTCAGTGCAATTATGTATAGGGGAAGCAAATATCTGACAACATTAACAGAATAATGATGATCCAGAGGGAAGCAGAGTGTAGGAAAATACTTCTATCATTGTTTGCTCTTGATGTAAACAAAGTATTCAATAGAGTCAAATGGGATTTTACAAGTCGGACAATGGCAAATTTTTTTTCCCTGCCAGAAAAATTGGAGGATTTATGAAAAGTCAGAGGCAAGAATTAAGGTGAGAGAACTGTTTTTAAACAGAGGAACCAGGCAGGTACTATCCCCTTTACTATTTGCTTTATATCTAAAGCTGTTAGCAAAGAAAATAAGGAACTCTCAGATTCAATGACATAACTGGTATGATAACAAAAAAAAAGCTTAGCAAAGGACCCAAAGTACTGTGACAAAATAACTAGGTAGGGGAAGGTAATAGAATGTGGTGAGACTATGCAAAAGTTTTGACTGCAGGTTATAGACTGCATCCCCTAACAGGGATTGATTGCAGAGCATATTGAAAGAAAAGGGTAGTGATGCATTAACTGAAAGACCAGCTCTGTTTTAGTTGAGTCTAGACTAGAAGCTCCTGTTGAAAAACAGATAATTAGTAGGGCTTATAAAATACCAAATGATAACTATAAGACTGAGAAAACAAAACTTCATTAGTGTTCCTAGTATGGCCAAACGCACTGTATCTGAAAGGACCATGTGTAAGGCTTCCATTACTAAGGCAGTTGTAAGCAACCCTGGTTGGAGACTGATTGGTATTTTTCATGATAGTAACCTTAAGTACTGCTGATAGAAGATATCATTGGTGATGAAAGGCAGAGAGATTCAGAAGAATATTTTTAGACAATGCTTGAAGAATGTTCTGCTGATTCTGTGCAGAGTTAGAGACACACCATTAAGGCCACAACAGAGTCTACCAACATGAAAGTTTTGGCATGTTTTTTCCATATTGTCCCAAAGAGTTTCTCAAAATAGTGTGGTTCCTCAGTAGGAAAAGACTGGACCCTACTCAGGCTGTTAAAACAAAAGAGAGGAACAACTGATCAGTACTGGGCAAATATTTCTGCAGGTGGAAGCAGCTTATTGGGGAAATTCTTAACCCAATGGGCACACCATCCTGTGAAGAGGTTGATTCTGAAATATCTCACGGGCTATGATCCATTGCCAGAAGTGAAGTCACTGCACTTTCCAAGAACCTCTGCAGTGAAAAAGCTGGAGAGTGTTCAAGGCACTAGGCAGATTGCGGTATCAAGTCCAATGTACCTCTTCAGTGTTTCGTTAGAAGGTGAGGACAGTAAATTTTGCTTGGCAAATGGGGTGACGGTCCTTATTAAAAAAAAACAATGCTGAACAGTGCAATCCAACTAAATGGGGGAATCAAATCCCTCAGTCTACCTAGAAAATATTTCTGGGTGCAAGAAAGGAAATGTCAGCCAGTAGTCATTCCTCAGATTCACAGGAAACAGTGCAAATTCATCCTAGCCATGACGCAGACAACTAGCTGTTTTAACCTTCAGAGTTGTGCAAAGAATTGTGGGAAATTGGTAATCGGTTTGCACTTACTTTTAAGCATGGGGAAGACTTATTTCCTTCTGCTCTCCAGTAGCATGTGTCAAGTATTCTGAGAATATTGAGCACTGAAGTCAAAGCTGCATGCCATCTAGTCTCTGAGCGAATGGAATGAGACTTGGTTCAGCATTTTAGGAATTAACTTGACATTCATTTCTCAGACGTGCTGAGCACTGTCAAAGATGTGTCCCGTCAGGACTCTTATTTCTACTTTTAATGACAGAAAGGCAATATGTTGCTAAGGGCTGAGAGGGCTTCCAGTTTGGGAAACAAGAGGTGATGTGTCTCAGAAATACTTATAAAATAGAAAATCAGCAATCATGGCTTCTCAAATTGAAGGAGCAGTGAATCTACTGGTTGGGTTTTTCTATTCGCCAAGCTCCTCAATTTGTCGGTGAGGACAAGCATAGTGAGCCTGCAGAGAAACTTTATTTCAGCTTCTTGTGCCTGTGATCCCATTCTTTTGGTCATTCCCACTATCTTCTGATCATTGGTGAAGATAGAGAGAGAAGGAGATGCTTAGAATGAGAACTCAGTCAGCTCAGCAGTCCCCTGCTTGTCCTTACGATCACTCACAAGACACTGTTCTCAGCTTTATTTGATGATGACTTCTGAAATCATTCAAGATATTCACTGCTGAATGCAAACTGAGAATAGTGTCAGCACCTAAACATTTTAGGCTATGGTGCTCTTCTAAAAGAGAAAGGATTGACCTTTACAGGTGAGAAAAGGAAGCCACCTGCTATTCTGGAGGAGTTTAAGCACCTTGCAGTCTTCTTAGTGAGTGGTTGTAAAGGAAGCAGGGGACTGATAAGAAGACGGAAGCAGCAGCAGCAGTCCTGGGGAACTGAACTGATCTGTGCTGGTGAAGGTGAGCTGAGCTTTCATTCAAAGCATCTGCTTCTCTCACTGTCTTCATCAATGATCAGAAGATGGTGGGGATGACCAAAAGAATGGGACCATAGACACAAGAACCTGAAATTAAGTTTCTCTGCAGGGTCGGTCACTATGCTCGTTCTCACTGACGAAGTGAGGAGCTTGGTGAATGGAAATACCCAAGCAGTAGATCCACTGCTCCTTCATACTGAGAGATGATTGCTGATTTACTATTTAATAAGGGTTTCTGAGTGGTGGCTCCCTGTGAAGTTTTATCAACATGGCCTACTAAGGAGGCCTCAGGGTATACCAAAGGCATATTGGAGTTACTGTATACCTGTATGGCTTGGGAACCATTGGGGATTCCCCAAAATGAGTTGGAATCTGTGACTACTGCATTTGTGATATTTACCTGAAAAAGTTGGGCTGGGTTTTACACCACACTGCACTGCACACAGTGTCAGCCTAACATGCCCTTATGTTTGTTATGTTTGTGTGTCTCTGCCTTTCGAATGCCGGGTGCATGCAGCCCCTAGACCTACACCTGGTGCATGCTCAGGGTGAAATTATGAAAGGGAAAGAGGATAATGCTGCTGTAAAGAAACTCACATCCTTCCTCAGATATAGAGGAATAATCTGTCACCCTCTAAATACTTAGTTAAAATTCATCTTTCCAGTTCCATTCTTGTAAATCAGATCCACAATCCCTGTCATGGTCTTCTGGCCCCTTGCCTCTGTACAAGTAAGCTGAAATCTAGTTGTTGTCTATAACTACTGACTATACCATATTTGTATGCATAAGTATATTTTATGTTCTTTTACATGTGCATATATGCATTTGTGTATTAATATTCCCACAATTCAGATTACATGTTTTAAATAAAAATAAATGAAATAGTCACATCTGACATGATTTTCTTTTCTCTCTAAAATATTTTATTGCGATCATAGGCATCATATTTGAATGCCTAGCTCAGTTCATCTGTCTTACACCAGCTTTCGATATTCATCAATATAACTTAACAAAGAATGTATTACTTTTGATATGCTGCATCTTTAATTTTTAGCCATTCGTACATTATACAATATGATACTTTCATATGCATAACTTTCCCATTCTCTACTAAGCTTCTCTCCACTTCAGATTATAACATGTATCCTTTGCCTAGTTCTTCTACATTCCCTCCTACTCTCCTTTGTCTTCCTCCCCAGATTGTATCCCTTTTTCCCTTTAATATTTATACCTAATGCCTATTACTTTCAGTTACCAATACTTACATTACCCTGTCCTATCGTTCCTGCCTTAACACTATTGATATCCCCCTTTTTAGATGTCTACAATTTCTCTGTTCAGCCACCCTGCTATTAATAGTACCTCCCTCTTTTCTTATCTCATCCTCAGCCCTAATTTTCATCTTCACCAAAAAGACATAGCATCCATTCTTCCTTAACCTCTCTGTTATTTGACCTACTCTATATTGCTTTTGGTGTCTGCTGTTGTTTCTGCACCCCTTGACAGCTCTAATATATATCAATGCTGTATACTTCTCCATCCCCCCCTCATCTCTAGCACACAAGGCGTTTCTATGTGTCCTCATCTCCTAATATCTTTGTGGTCATATACCACTGTTGCAGTAGCCTCATGTGCTAATCTCTCACTGACCATAACACTAATAAGAACTTCACCATCTTTTACGCTTCTACCCACTTCTTGTTTTTCTCCAATACACTTCTTGATCTTCTTTCAGCTTTTTCCTGGTTAGGGTTCGGCACAGCGGATCACCAGTCCCTTACCTTTATACATCTCTCCATGAGCTTAGTAAAGCCCTATTACACCCCCCCTCCCAAATCTTTGTATACCTACCCTATCCTTCCTTTTACACTCCCATTTACCCTCTTTCCTGTAATACCTTCCTTCTTCTTTCTCTCGAACTCTCTTCTTTTCTTTCCACATCTGTCTCCTGATCAGTTCCCTGTTCACTAATAAATCTCCTGCTTTCAGCTCAGAAGACTCCATCTGCATGCTCACAGGACATAAATTGCCCCCCCCTCCCATCTTCTTGTAACTCTTCTATGTATCTTTACCCTTTTTTGCCTCACTCTTTCGATACACTCCTAAATACCTGCTGCTGCCTCTAACTCAGTATGGCCTCAATTCTAGTCCCTTTTGGCCCTTTCAGTCTTACCCCTCTTTCATAAACTTATTCCTACGTCCATTCCTTTCTCTGACTAAGAATACTTCTTCCTCCTCTTTTCATTATCATCCCAAACCTTTCCTCCAACTGCATCATTCTTAAGCCTAGCAGCCTTTGTACTACTCTTCCTCTCCATACAAATGCACTACATATCTTTTGTTGTCCCCCTAGCTGCATTGGCATTGGTTTAATCGTCAATGGCAGTCCACCTAGCAGCACTGTCATTGGTTTAATCATCAATGACAGTTCTCCTAGCTGCACTGTCATTGGTTTAATCATCACATGCCTCAACATGTAAATGACTTATAGTAACACCGTCACTATCATCCCACTTCTATTTCCCCTTCAGTGTATCCACCTTACACTCCCAAGTGTCCATCATTCTCTTTATTATGTGTCTTAACTCATCCCACTTTTTCCTCCTGATCTTTCTTAATCTCAGATATACCTTTGCTCCTATATATTTCTCTGTCCCGTCTTTTTGACCATGCCACTTTACTGGGATTGTTCTGTCCCATTCCAACTTGCTGAAGATTTTTTTTGGGATGATATACTAAGCCTGATTTTTTCCAGACTCCTCAAAATATGTCAGCACCTGAAGTAACATCAGTTCTACATCCTCCCATGATACCTAAGAATCATTAGTAAATAAGTTTATACCACACTTCTTGCCTCCTGTTTACCATCTTTCAATGGATATTTTTGTTGTCTCTGCAGTTTCCCTATGACCAAAGTAAAGATCCCAGAGGCAGTGGACATCCTTATCTCTTTATTTTATGTAACTCTTCTATGCTCCTCAGTTTCCACTTCACCTACCTATGCTGTTTTCTTTTAATGGCTATATTTTCTTTCTAACAAGATATTTCACACTAAAGTCTGTGTATAGCTATGTGAAGAAAAGTACTGCATTGAAGTATTTAACTGTGGAACCCTTTTATGTTGCCATGTTCCTAATAGCCAAAACTTCAGTTGTGAATGCTGCTGGCTAAATACCAAATAGTTTACATCTCGGACTCCTACACGCCAGCCATGGATTAGTTCATGGAATGAATGTGTATGCAGCAGGTGTGCCTGATTCTTAAGCTGAATGTGTACCAAATTCCCTCAGATCTTCAGCATGGGTCTGATGGACTCTACCTTAGTTTATACTCAAATGCAAAGACTACATCGTTCTGCCTCTGAAACACCACTGCAACATATGTCTCATAAAGAATGCCATGCCTGCACTATTGAAAATAGCCATAGTGAAACCACATTCTAAAAATTCTACCCACTACACAGCTGATGACTTTAGGCTTATTTCCATCTTTCCCACTCTTGGAAAAATTCTCACAAAATTAATCTACAATCAGCTTGTTCAACATCTCTAATGTGATAGAATCCTCTCACAACATCAAAGCGGGTACTGTGCAGGGAGAAGTACTGAGACCACCCTCTATATCCTATTGCGTAGCATTTTACTAAATAGGGAAAATGGTTTTCTTACTGGCACCATCTTTGCTGAACTTTGTAAAGCACTTGTCACAGTTGGTCACCCACTCCTGCTGTACTAACACATAATAGCCAGAATAAGCCCACAAGTAATGTTATTTTTCAACGACTTTTCCAAAACATACATCGAAGTGCAAAGTGGGAACACATTTTCTCCAGCAGCTCCTCTTGACAATGACATCACTGAAAGCTCCATGTTGTTACTCATACTTTTTGTACATGTATTAGAAAACTTTCTCTTGACCTTCACCTCCTACCTATCATTCTTTATTCAGATGACAGTGGTTAACTTCAGACATGCCCCATCACCTCCATCATACAAGACCAACTAGGGCATGACCTCTCAAGACTCAGCAAGTCACTAACACAGCTAAAGCACATTCTCAACATAAAGAAAGCCAGAACAATGCTGCTTGGGACCCTAGACCAGCTCAGCAAAATCTTCATCAGCTGGTCCATTAAATACAACAAAAAGATCACTTAGAAACAGTGAAATACTACAGATAATTAGAATATAACTGTATCCAGCACTCAATTTTCAATTACATGTTCAACCAAATAAATCAAGCTTTAACAAGCTACTCTTTTGGGTGAGTATGTGGGGACAACTGCTATAGAGAATGGAGGCTTGCTATCAGAACTCAAATATGGACTTCGAGTCATTTCTTTGCCTCAAAAAAGAATCTCAAAGCTACTTCAGAGAGCATATGTAGGTTCATAATATTCTCTCCCTCCTAAACTAGAGCTTCACTGCAGTATTCTAGCAACAGTCAGATGGCTACCCATCCCACAAAGTGTTGCCCTCCTTCTTGACACTCTATTCTTTAAACTCATTAAACGCAAGACATTCTCCTACATTGTTAAAAGACATGAATTAGAATGTTTCTACATCACAATTTAAGATCTCTTTCAGGATCTGCTACCAACCTAAAGACCACCATTAACCAGTTTTAAAGACACTAATCATGCCTTTTTAATCATTGGGCCCAAAATCTGGGGTACCATATATGATCAAATAAAATTGCACTTGCAATCTTCGAGTTATATATTTAAGTAGCAGGGGGTGTGGGGGGGCGCAGATGGGCTTGCCCCCCTCCTTACACTTGGTCGAAAGTGTTATGATTTATGTTGTTTAAACTCAGTAAATGTATGATATGTGTTTTTAATGTTTTGAGTTTCAGTGTTTTGAATTGCAGTGTTTTGAGTTTCAGTGTTTTGAGTTTTCAAGATTTTGAAGTTTCAGTGTTTTGGTTTCAGTGTTTTGATATTTCAGTGTTATGAAGTCAATCCATATATATATATATATATATATATATATATATATATATATATATATATATATATATATATATTTATATTTATATATATATATATATATATATATACTTAAGTCTCTTGGATTTCAAAAAAATAACCTTATTCAGTCCAGGAAATACATTTTATTCCACTTTGAACTGCCAATTCACCTCTTTTTTTTTCCAAAGTAATGTCTACATCACTCCACCTCTCATTTCACACATACGTGTTATCTGAAACAAAAAATGAGACAAACTTAAAAAAAAAAGAAAAAAACCCTCTTCAAATTAATAGTATTCACTGACTGCCTAGAAACTGTATTATGTTGCTTTTTCCTTCTAATAGGGTAGGGATGTTCAGATACCCTCTCGCTTAACTGTCTCCCAGTCCTTCTCATATAAAAAGCTGGTCCAACATGTTATCACATATATCACATTAATTGAACCACATTTCATAAACAAACCCACTTGTAGGGTGTACATAATATGGACTATCTAACATAACTTTACAACACCTACAATCCTCACATATATATGTCCCTTTACATTTTGCAAAATGTTATAAACTTAATGTTGAGCACTCATTTCTAATGAGCTCTGAAAATTATGCCATCTCTCCTAAAAAATCCACTCCAGAACCCAATGTCACCTTCTCCACATGTACTTTCATTTCTTCATTAAACAATACTGGGGGCAAAAATTATTATTTTTTTTTTTTTACTAATTCAACAACCTTCTTAGTTTCTTTTAGAGAATACCTTGATCTTCTTTGTTAGAAACCTCTGAGGTCTCTCTAATTGCTGCAGGTGCTTAGTAGAGTACATGCCAAAATGGGGCGTTATAGTCAATTATAGGCTGGATAAGTGCCAAGTATAGGGGCGTTATAACTTTTTTGCTCTAGAGGAGATGTCTTTACTAATCAAGTGTGCTACATAGAAAGATTTCCTTACTACAGTGGACACACGGACAGCAGTATTGCTGGCTGTGAAACCTTGCAAGCAAACTCGGATAGCAATTCAGTGTAAGTCAAAATACCAGCAGTCCATGGATTTGCAGGAAATGCCACAATGAACACCAGGGTTACACATTTAGCAATGATTCTGCACAACATTTTGCCACAAAGGCTAATATAATGTAAGGGTACATAAACAGAAATAGGAACATAAAATGTGGCATAGACATGTGTTACAATGAAACAGAAACATACCTGTCTTCTCCTTGGAGCAAGACCAAAGGCATGCATAATGGGGGGACAACAGCCCATAAAATATGTACAGATATGTAATATTGCACTTCCACACCTAGAAAGTTGATAGAATAAATAGGTTGTATATTAGCATGAACTGTCTGAATAGCATATACCTACACCTAGATTCAAACCCAGTACCATCTGGCCCCAAAAAGGAATGGATCAAAGCATTAATAGGTGGTGCCACAGAGTCAGCTAAATAACGTGTATTTTATACAATCAATAGTAACTGTCAGAGTTTAGCAAGGATTTCCCTTTGTACTACCCCATGCTTGCTCCCCATATCATCACTGTCCTATATTCTCCATTTCTTTTTTGTAAAGCATTATTGCACAATGGTGTGAACCGCGCACCATCGATAAGCAATGATGAATGACACCTGTATATAAATGTATGTTGATGTAGCATAGACACCTGTAAAATTACTACAGACACATGTATTAGAACCCAGTACCATGGGGTAGAACAGCTGAAAGGAGGGCAGAAATGTGTAGGAGAGAGGTAGGAAAGATCCATAGCTATCCATTTCTTCAACATTAACAACAAGGAACATATCAACGCATTAACATGTGCTGCCACAGAGTCAATTTTGCAGTACATGTATTTCATACAATCAGTCCTAACTGTCACCGTTTAGCAGGGGATTCCTATTGTTCTTCTCCATGCTTGCTCCTCATATCACTGTTCTATGTTCCCCATTTAGCCTTAAAAGTATTATTGTGAGCTAGTGTGCATCACACACCAATGTGCAGCAATGCTGATACAAAAGCAGCTAAATGTATTAGATACAGCTGTATTTGGACCTCGTTCCATCTGGCCCCAAAAAAGGAACATATCACTGCATTAAGTGCATTAATACCTGCTGCCACAGAGTCAGTTAAGTAGCAGGTGTATGCAACAACAGTTATGTCTGCCAGTTGCTATTCAGTCTCTTAAATGCACCTGCTATTCAACTGAGTCTGTGGCACCACCTGTTAATACATTGATCCATTACATTTTGGGGCCAGATTGTACTGGGTTCCAATACAGGTGTATATAACACTTTCAAATACTTTTATATTTGCTCCTTTTAACATTGAGCAAACATGGCATTTGAAGGTGCGCAACGCTGAGCACTGTGTTTGTGTGATGGTAAGCAAACTGCAATTGTTGAGAAAACATCATTCTACATTGGTCTTGATTAGTGGTAAGCATGGCAGGCATGTGTGGTGAGGGACTGAGATATCATGCTCAAAGATGGAGTGTCTACCTACACATAATCCCGCTGGTCACTGCACTGTGGGGAAAAAAAAAACATATATATATATATATATATATATATATATATATATATAGATATATATATATATATATATATATATATATATATATATGCACATATATCTATGCTTTATTATGAATACAGTTTTATCTAATACTTTTAACTGTTTTTTTGCATAATTGTTGCTGTGCATTGATACCCGATGTTCACAATCACCCAATAATGCTTTAAATAAAAGAAATAGGGAACATAGGACAGTGGTTAAATAGGGAGCAAGCAGGGGGTAGAACAGCTGAAAGGAGGGCAGAAATGTGTAGGAGAGAGGTAGGAAAGATCCATAGCTATCCATTTCTTCAACATTAAAAGTGATCTTATGTGCAGTATATTAGCTGACTTTGGACTGTCACCTTCAGAAAGAGGGGGTGACCGCAACATAATCATGTTGTATAGGCAAATGGACCAAATCAAGTATGTCAAGAAGACACATGTTCAAATTAACAGCTATGTATGGGACAATTTTTTTTTTGGGATAGGTGTCTGTTTTTTTTTGAGAGAGAGAGAGGAATGTTGTGGAAGGGATGTAGGCATGTCTGGATCTGGTACGTTGCATAGATGAGAAAGCAATCACAGACACACAGGACATACAAGACAAGACAGAAGGATGGTGAAGGATACAACAGGTTGTTGAACACCATGGTTGGGGTGAGGGTGCAGATATTGAGAACCTATGGTCATCAAGCTGGATGACAATGAGAATCGAGTCTTCATCCACAGGACTGTCATCACTGTCACCTCACTGCACCAATGGCTGAAGTGCCTGATGTCTGCATTTCCTTCTCATGTTATTAAGTACAATGATGGAGAGCAGCATCTCCATCTGGCATAGGCATGTACCAACAGTGTGGCAC
The DNA here is from genome assembly GCF_019279795.1 of Protopterus annectens. Taxonomy (NCBI): domain Eukaryota; kingdom Metazoa; phylum Chordata; order Ceratodontiformes; family Protopteridae; genus Protopterus; species Protopterus annectens. The sequence continues at coordinate 1,781,898,286 of NC_056743.1, read as the reverse complement.
ACAGTCCTATGCACCAACCTTGGCAGTTTGTCATGGGTGATAAAATCACCACCTTTGCCACTGCTACTGGAGGGAACCACTGGTCTATCCTGTAGGACAGAACTACCTAAGTGGCCAGGTAGGGCAGGGGCAGCAGAAGAGGTGCTACCAGGCTGCATCTCAGATGTGCTGGACCTCCGTGCCATAGCAAGAGGAGTGGGGGCAGGAGTATCCTGTGGGCTAGGCCTACCCTGCTGTGATGTGGGAAAAAAAAAGAGAAGATAGTTATACAAATTACAGTTTACAGCTAGCCATTTGTGCCACTGGTATAAAGGTTTGAATTTACCTTAAAATACTGATGACAAATTAACAGTATTGTATAGCTGGAAAGTGTGGTATGTGAACCCATGACCTCTGACTGCTGTCTAATACTGTACTGCTGATTTGGCTTGCAGACAAATGCATACCTAGGTTGCTTTTACAGTTGAGAGATATCTACTCACTTTCATATTAGAATATTTAACTGTTGGTTTGTGCTACACAATAATGCATGCATACTTGCCATTACAGTTGCAGTACTGCTGTGGTGGTGCTGCGGTAGCATTGTCACCTCACAGTAAGACGTTGTCCTGTTCGATTCTCAGCTAGAGCATCTTCTGTGTGTAGACATGCGTGAATGGGCGTACCTTCATTGAAGGTTGTGCGTCAGGGCCGGCAACTCGGCACATAAAATCTACTGCAAATCATTAGCGGACCGGAGTTCTGCTGTGGCGACCCCTAACCGGGAAAAGCTGAAAGACACAGCAACAACTTGCCATTACAGTTGCAATATGCATGCTCACTTTGATACAACTGTATAAGATACCCCCCAAAAACTATGTTAAACTTTTAATGCTACAGTAACAGTACTGTTGTGCTGCATACAACCCATATGCTTCTCTCATGCCGGCTAATCTACTGGCATAGGGTCTCACAATCAGTTCTCTCTCTGTGATAGCTGTGGAAAAAACAGACCAGAATACCATTATGAATACTAGCCCTGATTATATTCTACTTTTAACTTTTTCAAGTAGTCTTTGTAATTGATTCTTACACACCTGTGGGGTGTCCTCAGTCCTACAATCCTTGGTCTAGTATACAAGGGTATCCCTCTTTCTCCTCTGGAGGTAATTGTAGTGGTGTCTATATTGCTCACCAGTGCCAGGGATACCAGTAGCTCTAGTCACAGCCTAGATAAGACTATCCCATGCCTCTGACTTGGAATCTGAGCTGGAATAGTCCCTTTGCAATAGTCAGGGCCCATGTCCCTTCACTAGGAATCCAGGAATCAATTTGGACTCCTGGACACCCCATCTTTGAGCAAGGAATCTCACTCCCTTTCCACAAACGCCCGCCATGTCCACCACAGATCAGTACCAATGTAGAATCATGGTTTTCCAGCAACTGCAGATATCAAGCTTACTGGGAGTGTACACACTGTTTGAAAATGTTGTGCAATGCTTACCATCATGCAAACATGGTGCTCAGCAGTGGGTAATGGTAAGCAGAGTGCAACGGTGACAAGCAATGCAATTTCAGGGTCATTGCACATTCAAGCTTCTGTATACGTATTTGGGCCAAAAGTGTAGGCCATGCAAGTCCACATAGCAGAAATGCACTGACAGGGATATAGTACACAGTATATTTTCTATTTTTGGCTGTCTGCTTCCTGGGTGGCCTAGGTTCTCTAGTTCCAGTGTTTGTGCTAAGTATCGCATTGGGCAAACAGTGTCAAAAAAAAAAAAATTTAAATGAAGAAAACTAAGGAAATGGAAAAGAAAATGCTGTGCTGTCATACAGTTTTAAGATTTGAATAACATGATGTGACCTGTGATGTGCACTATACGTCTGTACTGGAAAATCCTGTAAGAGACATGTTAGGAAGTAATTATACACATTGCAGTTTCTTGCTTCACAACCCTCACAAGAGCATTCACTAGAAAGCTGTGACATTTTGATGCTATCAACTGTCAGGCATTCCAAGACCAATATACGTTAAATGTACAATGACCGGTTAACACCATAAATGCAGATATACTAATCAGTAAGTTAGCTATGCACCCTGAGCATCAGACACAGATTTTGTATCCCTGAATCAGAACGGTAGAACACAGGGATATGGCCCAGTTATCACACTTGCACAGGGTGTTGCGTGTGTGTGTGTGGGGGGGGGGGGCAGGAAGCCTAGGCCAGCACAAAAGGTCAGTGAGTGTGTGTGAGTAAAAAGGAGAAGAAGGCAGACATTGGGATAAAACAACAAATGGCCAGTGAGAGAAAATGAGTAACCACTGTGTGTGTGTGTGTGTGTGTGTGTGTGTGTGTGTGTGTGTGTGTGTGTGTGTGTGTGTGTGTGTGTGTGTGTGTGTGTGTGTGTCTGTAGGGTCCTCCAGGTGAAATTGGTGTGTGAGTATGTGCAAGAACACAGCCAAACTGAGTGCTAGCTATGCATCTTGGTGTTTGGACAGGTGTGAACCTTGTGTGTTAGAGGTGGCAGTTCATATTTGTCATCCCCAAGCATGACAATTGGTTTTGCCAGGAATAACAGTAGCAAGTTGATGTCCAGGACCATGCTCAGATGCAGTGCTGCCACCTGAACGTGACTGCTGTCTGTTGGATGAGCTCCCTTCACAGAAACACCCAGGACCATGACCCCATGGCCTGCCATTTCTGTGTGTGGACAGCACATTCACTGATGGAGCAGTGGAAGTACTGCCACTATGAGATTGTGACCGGCACTGCCTCATTGGCTGACTACAGATGATGTGGCTAACCTATGCCAATGAGGATGCCATTCCCTTCCCAGCAGATGTTCCATCACAGACACTGCTCGTTTCATGACAGACACCCCATGGTCCATCACAGACACCCCTCATTCCACTGTGTCATTCATCCAATCCAGTGAATTGGCAAAAAGGTGGAGGCAGTCACTCATGTCAGACTGTGGCACACCCACAACCCTGAGCACTTGTCTGGAGTGCCTATGTGAATGTGCTGTGCCTCCGTGACAGCCCAAAACATATATTGAGTGGCACAGAAATTGACACCTGAACCAGATGGAGGAGGGAAAACAGGCTCCCTCTGAGCACCTCTATCAGTCCTCCTGCATGTTACCTTGCCAACACTTTGGCTATGGCCTGACTCAACAGGCACTGATGCCACAGTAGCCAAACTTCCCTGATCAATGTCTTCACCCTCCACCTGTCTAATATCTGTGGGCTCAGTGGACTGGGAAGGCATAGGCCTACTGGCTGCGTCCAATGTAAATGCAGGGGTTAGGTGTATGTCAACCTCTGTGTCAGATTCAACCTCTGCTCCTCCCTGACTGTGCCTCAGTCTGGCCACTATCATCATCAGTGTCTGCTGATACACTGACATCAGGTGGCTCAGGGCCCACAGTTCCACTGTCAGAATCACCTGTTACAAAAAACAAGAAACACAGGAATACATTAATACCAGCACTACTATAGTGCATTGGTGGTCATTGGTGGTTGCCTAGTAGGGCCTCCCCCTGTAACCAATAGGTCATGGCTTACTGCAGCTGCTCAACTTCTTGCAGAGATTACCATGCCAGTGGCTCTGTTGCATACCTGTTCATATGTTCTTCTATGGCCGCTCAAGGCATTAACATTAGCAACAATTTGCTGCCATATTAGCAGTCTATGGCCCATATCTCGCCTTCCCCTTTGAAGGAGAAAGGCACCATGTTGCTGAAAACCGTTGATGATTGTTTGTTTTTTGCCATCCATAAAGGGTCATTGATGTGAATTCAGCCATCTCACTGGCATTATTGTAGGTTCCCTAAAAGAAAACAGACTTATAATATGCATAAGTACCACATAACTACAAAATAAGTGTTGACAGATACAGGACACAAGGTAGCCAGTCATTACTACCCACTGGAGAAACATTTAACAGTCTAGAGATGTGGAATATTAACAGCAGGTAGGATGGAAAACAAGAAAAGCAAAAAGAACAACATATCCTTGTTAGTGTCATAAGAGTAACTCACCTTATCCCCCATCCCCGCAAAAGAATAACCAAATAACCCTTTTGGCTAGCAAAACATCTTTGAAATGCTAAATGTGCTGTCAAATGACCTGTCCCTGAAACATTTGTAGTTATTTCTCACACAGCATTCCTTTCCATATATTTTCATATCTTGCCAATCTTGCCTATGTCTGAAATAGATTAACAAACATAGCTATGTCATTAAGTGCACGTCTAAGTAATGCATACAGATAACAGTATAAAAGCCTGTGCTTCACATTATTGTTAAATACATTCCATATGCATATGCAGTATGTAGGTGACAATATGGAACCATACCTTCTGAGATTCCGTGCTCCTTTGTAGAGATATCCTGAATAAAATGCTTTCTCTCACTGTTCCAAACATATAGAACTCTACTCAACATCAGTTTTTATAGCTACAGGGTTGCCTTTTTATATGGTGTAGATTATTAATGGATTGCAGCTGTGAGTGATTCATGTTTCGGAGGATGAAATCACAGCAGCACTGCAGGCTGCCTTACTTCCACTGGGTGTATCAGCTTAGCTCTAGAAAGCATCTTTGGAGAAACCACAGGTCTTTCTCATCAGCATAACACAGAAGCTTAAAACCATGCCATGATGTATGCCTATATATTAAAAGCCATGTCATTGTAATCTGTTTAGTATAGGATGATGTCATGTCTGCCTGGCTTCCAGCCCACTGTCTGACCATGCCCTGGTAAGATTACTGCATATCCAAAACTGTCATATAGCTGATGACATCAGAAGAGTTTGTTGAAACCAGAGTAAGTGTCCCAGATGCTGGTGTAAAATGCTCTCGGTAATGTCAAACAACAGCTCACAGATGCGCGCACACACACACACACACACACACACACACACACACACACACACACACACACACACACACACACACACACAGTTGACTGCAATAAGAATAGAACCCTTACCTATCTAAGTACACAGACTATAGCACACAGTACTTTATGCAATTTCCACAGCTCAACTCTGATTTGGAATGTGTCAGACAACACTTTACAGTTGCTCACATCAGCAGTGTCTGTTAAAGACAGGATAAGAGTCCTACATGCTGGTGCAAAATGCTGTCAGCAATGCCAAGCAATAGCTCACAGACACACACACACACACACACACACACACACACACACACACACACACACACACACACACACACACACACACACACACACCATGCATGCACACACATGCACAAAGAGTTGACTGCAGTGAGAATAGAACACCTATGTATCTAAGTACACAGACTACAGAACACATCACTTAAATCAAGTGCCACAGCACAAATCTGATTTATACGGGAGTGCAGGTGAACTTACAGTAGATGATATCAGCAGGCCATATTGGAGACAACAGGTTGGGAGGGCTGCATGAAATGGATGTGTAGGCTTGTGCAAGAATCAAAATACTGACAATCCATGCCATTGGAAAAATAACTGTAGGATACAATTTCTATTGCACTGACTAGACATACACCATCGACTGCAGTGAGAATAGAAGCCTTACCTATCTAAGTGCACAGACTATAGAACACAGTACTTAACACAAGTGGCACAACACAAGTCTGATTTATACAGGAGTGCAGGTGAACCTATAGTAGATGACATCAGCAGGTCATGTGGGGAACAATGGCTTGGAAGGCCTGCATAGGCACATAGCTTCATAGCATCATATGAGGCTATTGGCCTAATAGCACTAGACTATTTAGAAGCCTAGCGCTGTAACAAAAGAAGTACTCTTATTGAGCATAGTTAGATGTTTGAGTTTAGCAGAGTGAGGTTGTGAGCACCACCAAATGGCCCTGTCCATGAGGGAGCACGCAGCATTTTATATAACACTTTGTAGTGTGTTTGACAAATGTGTGTAAAAAGTACTGAGACCCCAGGGTTGTACCGCTTAGTGTGGGAGGGGAACACATGGATGTATTTTAAATATATGATGTATATATAGTTAGGTCAGACCATTAATTTGAAATGCTTTCTTTACAAAGGAAATGGACAATAAACACCAGTAATAATAAAGCATATCTACAGTTCCATAGTGCAGAGAGCAGTGGGATTGCGCGATGGTTAACAAAATGTGCACACATGTGAGATACACCTGTTTGCAGATAAGTAAGCAGTGTACAAATGCAAGGTGCATTGCTAATGTCTGACAATTAGTACTAAGTATCTAACATGTACCTGAGAGTCATCAGCACCACGCTTGCACAATGATAAGGAGAGTGCAACAGTGGCAAGCAATGCAATTTCAGAGTTCTTGCATGTACAAGCAGTTGTGTATGTGGTATTGGCAAAAGTGAAGGCCATGCCGGTCCAGACAGCAGGAACACTTTTACAGGACTATAGTACACAGTATACCTGCAGTCATACATTTGATCATAAACGTGATAATATATAGATCACTAAATCAATAAAAGTAATAATGTTTGTAATATGCTGCATTTGAACCCATGACCATGTGTATGGCAGTCCTACACTTAAACCTGTTGCCAAAAGTAAATTGAGGAAACAGTTGTCTGTTGAACTTCATTGCTATAAACTACAATGTCACAGCAGTAAAACAAAGATTACACACACTGTACTAGATCCCTGCTTCCTAAGTGGTCCAGTTTTCCCTGCTTCTGCAAAGCCATGTTTTGCTCAAATCAGATAAGCACAGCCAAGCCTGACATTTATTTGTTCTTCAGTTTCATTGTTTGCACCACTTGCTACATTGTGCAAAAAAAACCCAAGAAAAATAAGAAAAGAAAAAAGGGAGACAGACATACGTGAAATGACGAAAAGCAATGTATGGCATACACAGTAGAAAATTATAGTACACGTGAGATATTTCTACATAGTTCAGAATTTGAACTCTCACACCAATGCAGCTTCAGAAAACAGGATGGATGCCTTATTGCTCTTTGTCACACAAACAGCTTTGCAGCAAAGAATTCAAGTCATCCTTCAGATGACCAACTGCAACAAAATTCACACTGCTATCAGACTATCAGCTATTTGCACATTTAATTATCTTTATTTGGACATAGTGCACTTAGTGATCACACAACCTGTTATGATTAGGCTTACAAATATACATCTCTGTCTTACATTTCTGTGTTTCTTGGTAAGTCATCACTTATCTGACCAGTAGTGTGAGACATGCAGTATGTAAGCTATTCCATATCATTGGCCTTAAAATGTGAGAGATTATTAACCGGGAGTTATATGATACGAAGTTGCCTGCAACTGAAGGCCAGATTGGATGGCAAAAACAAGCATATACTGTTCTTTTGGGAGGTGCACAGGTGAGTTACTACTATGGTACAAAAAAGGATATGATGCTCTTGTTACTCTCCTTGTTCTGCATCCAACCTATTGTTTGATCTTGGGAAGGGTTGTGAAGTCAGAAACTGCAATGTGTATCAATACTTTCTAACTTCTCTCTTCAATGATTTACCAGTACAAAGGTATGCTGCTAAATTGAGGGCATCCAGTGATCATCAGTACTTTTGAGAGGTATGACTACATTAAGCTTTGATGCCTGAGGCCTACTACTTACTAATGGACACATATAAGTAAAATAAGCCTCTGCTGTCACACGCTAAGGTACTTTCTGTAGAAATCCACCACTATTTATTTGATTACCATACAAAGTTAAGAAATACAAGGATATGCCATAATATTATTAAAGAATACACTCTAGGTTCAGGACTTACCTGGCAAATGCAGCAGTTGACACAGTTTTAGTTCAGAGCTGACTCTGATGCAAGCAGTACACAGCCAATACATGGGGAGGTAAAGGTTGTGTTAGTATCTTGGCCTAAATTTTATTATATATATGTGAGTAGAAGAAAAGTATTAGGTATCTAGGTTGTCAATGAATGTGCTATGTGTTAGCAAAGAAAGCGCATACTGAGCACACCTAAGTCTGCCTCCAGCCACAGCAGCTGGTCGCTTCCCCTCTTAGTTCTCCTCTGATTGTAGCTGTGATGACCTAGTGCTGGTGGGGGGATGTGTGATCCTGCTGCAGCTGTTTCTGCAGGATCAGATTGTGTAGAATAGCACATACTGTGAAGATTTGTGTACATGTGCATGGATTATACTGCAGGGCTTCAGCAGATGTATCTAGCCACTGGAACCATGACTTCAGTGGCCCAAACACACACTCTATTATGTTTCTGGTTTGAGTGTGTGCCTCATTATAGTGTTCTTCCATGGTTATGTGTGCACTTCTAATAGGTATCTTCAGCCACGGTTCCAGTGCATAGCCAGCATCCCCAGTAAATGGCCCTGTGGGATGTCCCCCCTAACAAGCATCTGGTACAGCTGTGATGTGTGCCAGATACAGGAATCATGATAACTGCCAGGGTTGCCAGCACACACATTCAAGATAATTCCCTGGGCATTGCACATGACTTGACAGTTGATGGAGTGGTATCCCTTGCAGTTAATGTAGATTCTACCCTGCTCACCAGGTGATGCCTTAATGTGTACATGACTGCAATCCATGGCAGAAAGTAATTCAGGGTTTTACACTACATGGTAGAACTGTTGCATATTGCTGGCCCTCTCCTCAGAACTAAGGGGAAAAAATATGTGCTCACTGCCATATATGAGCATAGCATCCTGAAATTAGTGGATGCTTCTGGATGCTGATGCCTGTTACACACCCATCATATCCCCAGTTGGTCTTCGAAATGTACCTGTAGCTAAGATTCTAAGGGCTACACATACCTTAGTTTCCACTGTGATGGGTTCCCCTCAGTTGGCTCTGGCTTTGAGTTGAGGGAAGCAGAGGTCACAGAGTTCTGGTAGTGTGTCCCTATCCACCCTGTAGTACTCTACAATCTCCATGTCATGTATCATCTGATAAGTTACCTGGGGCCTGAAAACTCTTCTATTTCTTGGTCTAGGCCTATTGGCACCAGTAGTAGCACCACTGGCTTCAGCCTGTAGCACATACAGATGGATCAAAGCAGCAGCAGCCCCTAGCATTGTGTCCCTGTAGATTTTCCATGTCTTGACTTCTGTAGTATTGAAGTATGCAGGAAAAAGCAGTATGGTGTCTACATAGATGCTTTATAGCTTGTTGAGTAGCCCCACCTTGTTGCATTGGTTCATTAACATGCAATTCACCTGCTTATGCTGTAATTAGCATCTATTAAAAACACCTGATGCTTGCTCATTAGTGCGCTATGCATACCTCCACGCATATCCATGCACCTCCATATAAATAAGGTAAGCATAGGTAAAACTGGTATTACTTTCCTCTTTTCCCATGATATCATGCAGACATGGAGCACAAACAGTGAAGGAAAGGTTGCACCCCCTGTACTAGAATCCAGGACCATCCATACACCAGCCCTGTGCATACATGTGTTGCCACAGTAATAATTACATGACGAGCACAGGGAAACCTGCCATCAATTCCTCCATTTGTCATGATTGTGCTAAGCACCGTATCACATAAACAATGACCAAAATAATAAAAAAGTACTTAAATTTGATAGAGACAATACTTTTTGCCAACAAATGAAGAAGAGGTTGCTTTAGAGCTTGTAGAATCACTCCACCATGTTGGTTTACTTGATTAGCATACAATTCAGCTACTTATGCTGTAATTAGCATGTCACAATATTCACTTTGTTTGTGCATGCATGTGTTCTGCTACATGGAGTTTACTGAATCTAATATTCACAGCCGTGGGTGCATCATGCCATGAAGTGCACACAGTGAAAAATGACCATCTAAGCTTTACTGAATCCCCCCTTGTCTTTGCATAAAAGAAATAACTTGAACAAATCCTTCAGTTTGTGGAATCACAGTATAGAGTGATTTAACATCTAAAATGCTAAAACAAATTTCTATTTGTACACCAACACTTTTTAGTCTCCTAATAAAATCAAAATAATCCTTTAAACAAGATGGTAAAAGAGGAAGGCAATGATTTTAAAATACGTTCCACTACTAATGCTGGGGATTTTGTTATAGATCTTTTAGCAGTATTGCTGCAGATTAGAATTAAAAAAAAAATGTGAATATCGAAATTCCCTACCTGTGTGGACTCAGGAATGAGTGCTACCATGTGTCCTGTAGGAGTGTGGACCCAGAAACCAGTGCTAACATGGGTGGTGCAGGGAAGCAAGTCTGTCAGTTCAATATTATGGCTTCATTATTTTGGTCTTTTGCTATTACAGTCTCAAGATTTTGATTTTCACGATTTTGTGTTTCACCATTTTCACAGTAAACCTTTATACATATCGAATAATGGATCAACTATTTTTAATAAAAATATGTTAGTGGTTTTGTCCTTAGAATTGTCAGGATTTCTTCAGAAAACATCAGGAATGGGAAGAGACAACAGTTATGCAGTAAACTAAGCAGTTAATGATTACATAATGTGAGTATTCAGAAGCATTTAGTGTATAACATTACATGAAACAACATAATGAGGAAAGCAATACAGGCAGAGGGTGATTCACAGGCATGTGTAACATGATCCCATTACAAACAAAATAGTGTGGTAGGCGTGCTATGCCATTGACTGAATAGTGGCAGGCAAATGAGTGTCATCATGCTAAGGAGAGCCACTGCATGTGTAAATAATAAAATCAAACATTATGGAGAGATTCTGAGATGCATGAATCCAGTGCCTGGAGCCACAGTGCTCATCTGTTCTGAATGCCAGGATTTCTCAGTGTACAGGAACTTTACTTATGCTGATATGCTAGGAATAGTAGTAACCCAAGTTTAAAAGCAAGTGCTACTAGCCAATTTTAGAGCCAGTGTCCCTGATGTTGCTTGTTTTCACCCACTGAGTCCATCACCAGGTGGCAAATGATTAATTCCACAATTATGACACTAACTGTTACCTTGTGGTCAGCAACACTATAAATGTGTTAGTAGATGTGCTTCCCCACACTTAAAATCAAAGGATATGTGCCTCTTCCTTTGGATACAAAGGTTTGCCAACATTAAAGTTTGTTACTATAGGGACCTTTAAGCATCTGACAGGAAATACCTTAAGAATTATGCATGCATCAAGCCTTGTAGGTCCTACCACTGGTCTTTGCTATGATGTTGCAGCATGCGGAGGGGCGTATATGGTTTCCATAGACAGCAGGGCAGAGAGCCCAACTTTGTATCAACTTACAGCATATTCCATTTCCCTGTGGTTATGTGCGACATTAATTACATCTGCATTGCCATCGGGGCCCCACATGCTCTACATGGCATTCAGTATATCAACTAGAAAGGCTTCCACTGCATCAGCTGTCAAATGGTGTGCAGTGCACGGGGTAGTCTATGCAGTGTGACTGTGCACCTCTCAGGCATCTCCCATGATTTCCACATCTGGCAAATGTGTAATTTCTGCCATTGTTTCATGTGAAGTGACTTTCCACAGATTCACTTAGTTGGTAAATGCATACATTGCCAGGTACATAGCTCAAGATATATGGTTCCCATTTAAATAGACAGCAGACCACTTTTAATGGTGTCCATAGCTGTACACTGCAGGTGGTGCTGGCTTTGTCTTGAACTGTGCGTGATAACCCCCAACCAAAGCTACTAGACCTTGGAACACATCATGACCGATCAGATAAACTATGATATAGATTCATAGATTGTTATTAGACTAATAACTTGGGGGGGGGGGGGTTAAGCCCGGCCAAGTTTTCCTGAAAGAATAATAATGTCCTTTATCCAGATAGGACATTGAAGGCCAGGCATTTATAAGTTACCTCCATCCAATGGACATGGGTATAGGGCCCAGTGTAAATTTCCTCTTCTCCATCCAGTGGTCTAGATTGTGTTTAACTGGGTAATAGAGAGTCTCAGCTTCACATGGATATGATATTCCATAGGGGGCAGTCTCTGGGATGCATTTCTGTCTCTTCAGCATGCTCTATTTAAGTCACAGACAAAATGTATGTCCTTAGATGTTATATTTTTGATACTGTTTGACTTATGGATATGCAGGAGATTCATAATTATGGGGTTTGTGGATGCCTTGTAAGCCAGGCATAGATCAACACGCAGAAATCTATATGAGACTGAGTAGAGGGAAAGGGCTTTAAGGTGCTCTGCATAAGGCAGGTTTGTTACACCTTGTATTCTTTTTGTAAGTTTCCTCTGAGGTCTGTCTAGTTGCTGCATATGCCTGTCCAGGTACATACCACAGAAAGTGTTGTACTCTATGATTGGTTTGATAAGAGCAGACTACAGTGAGATAATGACCTATTTGGACCTAGATGCCATGCCCTTATTTATAAGTTGCACAACATAAAAAGATCTCCTCACTGCTGTGACCATATGGTGATCGAAAGTAAGGCTATTGTCTACATGTGCACCCGGGTCTATTAATAAATTTTGAAGTTTCAAAACCATAAGAAATTTGAAGATTTAACCCACATACCCATATCCCTGACCACTGGGTCAACTCTTAGAGGCATATTATCAACATGGTAATTAGCGGGTATGGGTTGATTTCCCAAAAGTGCAATTATGCATTTCTTAGCATTGAGTTTAAGACAATGGCTTTGGTACCATTTGTTAGTCAGAGATGGGCCTTCTTGAAGAATGCTAGTGTCTGCAGGGGAGTTGAAGATAACCCCCAGCTTGTAATCATCTACAAACGTAGCCATAAACTTTCAGCATTTGCTTCCATTTCAGGGAAATAAATGCCAAAAAGGAGTGGGTCAAGTACCAAGCCCCAGGAGACTCCAACAGTGACTGGCCTCTTGGAGGAGGTGGCTTCAGCTATTTTGACATCCTGGGTCCTATCAGTGAGCCCGTTGGTTATTCAGTGGGTGATAAAAGGGTTTATACCTAAATTAGTGAGTTTGTTTATAATGTCTGAGTGGGATACTGTATCAAAAGCCTTGGCCAGGTCGAGGTAAGCTTTGTGCACAGTCTTGCCTTCATCCATTGATTTATTGATCCTCTCAAAAAAGTTCACCACTTTAGCAAAGCTGAACTGTGATGACTACAGCATTTGCAGGTTACCTATGTTCTCATTTATGATATCCATGATGATTCTGTCCATGGGATTATGTATGAGGCTTGTCAAACTTATGTGCTTTTATTTACCTGAATCTATGGTCAGACCTCCTTTTTGCAGGGAAATGACTTTAGCCATCTTCAATTCCTTGGGTTACAAACCCTGAGTGTAAGCTCCAGATGGAAAGTGATTCAAGTGGACCAGACAGGTCATGTTATATATTTTTAAGCATCCTGGGATGTTATTCGGACCCAGAGATGCAGTATTTTTGGTCTTGGAAAGTGCATTGATGACCTGTAAACAGTAATGGTTAGGGGGATTGTGGTATGTGGTATTTCCTTTGGACTATGGGGGGGGGGGGTCAGGGGTGAAATTTGAACCGAATCTGTCAACCAAAAAGTTGTCAATGGCCTCCAGTTCAGTTTGGGTGATGCCATTTTCAATAAGTTATGTGCATCATTCTGTATTTCCCCTGAGGAAACGGACTTAGTTGTAGAAAGCTTTGTAGTTGTCTGTTGCCTGAGGAGCTATTTTACCTTCACATTAAGCATTTGAAGTATTAAATAACTATCTTAGTTGCCTGTTTATTTATTTATTTTTATTTATTTATTTTCAGTTTGATTACCGGGGAAGTTCACTGGGCCAAGAAGTGCCCATTTTCAGTGGAGGCCCAGGGAGAAAAGCTCCATGAACAGTATAATACAATATAGGTTACAAAATGCAAATAAAGGTTGCAAAGTGAAATACCATACAATATTGGTTGCAAAATAGAAATAAAGGTTACAAAATGAAATACAAGAGTAGGGTTCATACATTCAAGAGTTGCAGAGTGTAATATACATTATGAGACAGTTTAACAACTTGACAACAGAGCGTTTTTTTTTTAGATTGTTTAGATTGATCAGGGATCTTAGTATGTATGGCTTTGTTTCTCCTGCATTTGGTCAATATTTATTTTTGTTTTTTTTTGTATAATTGATTGAAACTGTGATGCCACCAGCTTGGCTTGTCTTTTGAGTTTGTCTTATTCTTAATATGAATATATACAGCTCACTCTATACAGCTATCAATATGTCTGTAGATATTTTGTGAATAACTCAGCATATGCTATGGTGTATACTGGGTTTGGGGGTGTCACTTAGTAGAAAGACATTAGCCTTGGAACAGTTCCTAAATGTTTTTGGTTTCATTGGATCCCCAGATTTAATTTTTACTTCAAGTAAGATTGTCTTAAGGTCAGATCTGACGAGCAAAGACATTACATTGGGTCAGGAACATTGGCTCCCCATGTTTGTGAGTACAAGGTCAAGGATGTTTGTCCCCCTGGTAGCAGAATGGACCAATTGTTTCAGGATGCTGGTATTAACAAAGTTTAGGAATCACTGGACCTGTGCTTTAGAATTGGTGTGGGATTCCCAAGCTATAGTGGGGTAGTTGAGATTCCCCATGAATATCATATTTGGTTGAACAGTTAGGGACTCTAGTACATTGAGATAGTATGGTTTTCTTGGGACATTGAGGTGGGCCTATAATTTGCAAGGATATGGTACGAGACCCTGTTTATGGTAAGTTGCACATGTATGAGTTCCATTGGGTCATACACTTTAACTAGTCTGAATGTGAGGCTGGTTTTAATATAGGCAGAGACTCCTCCACCTTTAGTTACCTCCTGTGCAGTAGCTGGTCTTAAGGTGTAAAAGTCATCATAACCTTTCATTTTTGAGTACTCTCCATGATTTTAAAACACGTCTCCATTACTATGGAAAATCTTATAAGACATGGCCCTCAGCAGTTTGCCTTTGTTAATGGTAAATCCTGTATAATGAATCTGCAAAACCTTCTCTAAGACAGTAACACATGCCATGGACAGAGGACAAGGAAAGAAATTTTTTTTAATTACTGTACAGAATATAATGCCTGTGTAAGGCATTATTTTCTTCCTCCCATATTATGGAACAACAATTATCCAAAATTCTTTCTTGTAACTTTTTCTCTACCTTCCCTGGATAAAATGAGATCAGGAAATACAGTTGGTACATAAACCATGGAAGTATATCTTTCAGCACTTCCAAAAATTTCCAGAGCTGGAATTCATTAAACTGGGGATATTAGCAATGTTTATTCTATGGAAGATTAGAATTTGATCACTTGGAAATCATTCCTGTAATGACAGCTGATGAAAACATGCCTCTACTGTTCAGTGCTATGGAACAAATAAAAAACTTTTTTTCCAGATGTGCTCCCTGTGTTGGAGGCAAGCCTGCCATATCCCGGGAACTTGCATAAAATGTCCATGGTCATTCAACTTTCAAGAAAGGAGATGCTCCCTAAAACAGTGCATCGCAGTCTAAAACAGTCATTGTTTTCAATTCACTAAGTGTAAACAAGTGGGTTCCAAGGAATGACAACCATGGGACAAATAATTAGCTATATATCTGCACACTTTATAGCACTCACAATTAAAAGTACATTTCACTTTACTGGAAATAATTGATTTATTGTAACTGTTTCCCCCTTTTCCAGTGAACTATGTACACTGTAACCTCATCTTCAACTTTGGTCCCCAGGACCTCTCCAGCTTATTACAGACAATACCACGGTTATGTGGTAAATAAACAATGAGGGAGATACAAGGTTATAAACACTATGCAGGCTGGAAATTATAACTTGGGAGTTAGTTCTTCAGCATTCCTTAGCCCTTCAAGCTTTTTACATTCTGTCAGAGCAAAGCATAGAGGCAGGACCAGGACAGACCCTCATAAATGGAAATGGAATGAGGATCCATTTATGGGGAGCATCTCTAATAGATCTGTTTGCCTCATTACAAAACATGCATCTAGACAAGTTCTGTTTCTGGGCTTCTTGCAAACAAGCCTGAAAAATAGATGCATTTTCATTCCCTTGGAAGAGACTGTTTCTTTATGTGTTTCCACCCTTTGCACTAATTTCCAGGATAATTCTGAAGGTTTAAAAGGATCCACAAAATAATTCTGATGGCCATCTTTTAGCCCATGCAGCACTGTTTCTCCCTTCTCATGGATGTGGCCAAGAGCACATACTGCAAGCTTCCTCACAGACTGGATCTATTTGCAAAAGACTGGGGGGGGGTGATAGACCCCAATATCAATCACCTTCATCTGGCTGCCCAGATGATTAATTTTTATACCTTTTAGGCACTTATTTCATGAGAATGTGCAGCAGGTACGAAAGGAGGCAAGAAAGCCTGCTACTAGGAAATCCTATGTTGGTAAGTGGAAGTGATTTTCTAGTTGGTGCTTAGCCAATAACTAGGGGCCCATCAGGCATTTTGTACTACTGCTGCTCAAATATTTATAACAGTTACTTTCCAGTTGGCCTTGCTTATTCCTATACAAAGCTTCATCTTGTGGCCATTTCAGCATGTCTCCTATGGATCCTCCTTTTCATACCTCTCAGCTGTACAGATTTTCGCAGAATGTCCAGATTTTTGCTTTATATTTTTGGTCCATTTTTCATAAAATTGTGGTTTTCTGGCCAGTCATTAAATACTGAAGTTAGAAAATAATGACACACCAGTGAGTTTCAGACTTCATACCCTTCAGAAAATTCATGATAATGCAAAACCTGTTATTCGATCAACTTGAGCAATATTTAAAAAATGTCCCTATTTTGGGGCCTTGTCCCACTTTTAGTTATGGCTTTGACCAGATTTCTTGTTGTAAGAGGTTGAGAGGTATGCTCCTTTTACTTGGCAGTTTCTGAAAGGAGTTTTACATCTGAGACCTCCTTATATATAAGTTGCTTCTCTTTGGGAATTCAACTCTGCAGGAGGGATTCACTATATCATCTTCTGAATGTGCCCATCAAGCTGATTTAAGGTTCTTGACTCAAAAAACTGTACTACCCATTGCTCTGACATCTGCATGAAGAGTATCTGAGTTGTAAGCTGTCATGGTAGGTGATCCCTATCTTACTTTCCATAGGGATACACTTTATTTAAGAATAAACACCTCATTCATGACCAAAGTGGTTTCAGAACTTACTTTGAATCAAGCTGTAAATCTCCCAGTTTTATTCACAGAATCTAAAACAACCATGGAGAACAGATTCTGCATACTGTGGGCATGCAAAGGCAGCTCAGATACTATTGTGAGAGAACTAAGCCCTTAAAAAGCGGATCATCTATTTATTTCTTATCAGGAAACAAAAACAGGCACCCAATTTCTACACAGAACATTTCCAGGTGGGTTGTCCCCAGCTACTGCTTTTTGTTATTCTCTCCAAGGCCAATCGATTACAAGCAGTATCAAGGCATTTTCCATTAAAGCCTTCTCTTTTTTATGGCACTGTGGAAAGGGGTGGACTCTAGAAGCATTATAGAGGCAGCTACATGGTTCTCTGCACATACATTTACCAAGCATTGCAAATTGGATTCCTTTTGTAGGCCCAGGTCAAAGTTTGCTAGGACCATTCTCTAGGAATCCAGGATTCATATCTCTCCTCCTCCCAGGAGGGAAAGGCTTTTGTATTCAGCCTATATAGCCTATGGGCTACTGCAGCCGTGGGAATGATTAACATATTAGTTGTGTAAGTTGCACTTAACTATAACAGCAGATGTTCAAATTCCTCACTGCTGCAGCCACATGCACCCTCTATTCCCCTGCTCTTGTATATAGTTGTAGTCGGGCTATAAAGTAGGGTGGTGCTTTTTTCAGGATTGTTGGGCTCTTCTGTTATTGCATGGTCTAGAAAGTCCTGAAGAAAGCTTCACTCTGACTGCTGACTTGCCTTTTGGGGATTAGCCAATCAGCAGTCAGAGTAAAGAAGTGGGTGGGAGCCAGATCTTCTTGAAACTTGCCAGTTGTTGTTTCTAAGCAGGAAACAACCCATGTAGTCTACAGGTAACTGTAACAGTGAGGAATCTGAACATCTCCTGTTAATGGTTGTGTAACTCATACATCTGTACTTTGCTTACCAGAGGTACTCACCCCATCAGGGAACAATGTGGAACAACATGAGATATTTGATTTAACCTCTTCATCTTGTGTCAGTACTTAGCAAGCATTAGGCCTGTGCTGGTTCCTCTCAGGGAATAAGCCAAGCCACTGCTTAGATAAATTGTGCTTGTGAAAAGAAAGACATAAGGAGGGTAAATCCTATTGTTTTTACTTATAGGTGTAGTATCCTTTTCATGAATAACTGATCTAACAGTAAATAGCTTACACAAAAATGTACTAACTAAACAGCTAAATAGATAGATAGATAGATAGATAGATAGATAGATAGATAGATAGATAGAAAGACAGAGATATATATGTTATGCAAGGAGCACCTTGATTACACTCTGAAATCCAGTAAAAGATAAACTTGTTTATTACTTTCCAAGTGCAGGACCTGATCTTAACAGTAATGAGAGTGAGTGACAAAAGCTTGTTAAAGATACCCTTAAGTGCTGTTAAGCTTGGGTCTCACACTAGACAAGGACTGACAGCTGAGAGTGCTGACTGACAAAGAACACCATCAGAACATAAAACAGCTTTTAAAAGCAACATAATTTCATGCTGCTACGCTTTCAAACAAAAAGTGTGGCAGAACAAAACAGCTTACCTTCTGCCAGAGGAACATATTATTTCTACCTGCTCAACTTCTCAGATGTCCCTGATTTTATAGATTGTCTCTGATTTTATTTTGTCTTCATAAAACAGAAATATGGCCATGAACAATATCAGTGTTATAGTCCTTCATATCATGGGAAATGTTTTAATAAACTATCCGCTGTGAAAAGTAAAGCTTGACATATACCACCATGGGGCCTAAATCCACAGCAGATAGCCAGCATTTTATACAGTCCAATGATAGCCATCAGTAGACCAGGATTGATGCATGAAGTGAGAGTGCCACTGATTAGGCAAGAAGATGCCAAAGTAACTTTACTGTGTCACAGAATGGTGAATTATGTGGTTCATTGCTCCAAAATCTAACATTTAACACACAGTCCTGGATTACAGTGTACAGGGATGATGATATACAAGGCAGAGAGGATCATCTGCATGGTTTTAAATTACTTCTGAGTGATGAAATGATAGTAGCAAGAGAAGTATTGCATTGTTTATCAGTTTCAAAGATGGGGGCCATTTGTATATCTCCTTAAATTCTTATAGTATGTGTGTATATGTGTGCATGTGTGCACATGTGAATGTCTCTGTGTATGCAGACATATACTTTTAATATGATCTTTTTTTCATAGAAGCCTCCCTTTTCAGTTCTGTAAGAGACAAATTACCAAACTGGAAAAAAAGAAACAGTACAACCAGCATCAAAATGTAAAACATTAAGCCACACAATGAAATAATGTTTGAAAAAATGAGAACACAGATATCCCATTTCATTATAGTAAAAATGTGATGTTTATGAGAGTTATAAACACACTCATGCTTATTCATTAAGACATTTGCACAAACATAAAAGTAAGTCCTTGTGTAACCATTGGTATATATCCCTGTGTAAATATGTACATTGGCCTGATATTTAAAAGGTTAGGGTGTGACAGAAAACAACACTGACATTATGCGTTAGAACATACTGTACATGCCATATTTACAACTATGTGACTTTTTACAAATATGTCCCTTATTTTCATGCTGTCATCAGTCGTTCTGTAACTTAGTGACTCATCGTGCATTACTTGTCGTGGTGTAACTTGTCAGAGTGTGACAATAACAATAACATTGACTGTGTGTGTGTGTGTGTGTGTGTGTGTGTGTGTGTGTGTGTGTGTGTGTGTGTGTGTGTGTGTGTGTGTGTGTGCGTGTGTGCGTGTGTGTCTGTGTGCTTGTCAGAGTGTGACAAAGAAAATAACATTGACTGTGTGTGTGTGTGTGTGTGTGTGTGTGTGTGTGTGTGTGTGTAGGATGTTACATCCTGGATGTTAATAATTATTTATGTCACACTTATCAACAGTGTTCTCCCTTCATTAGTATTTCTCAGAATGACAAATAAGCCATCCATCAGCATCATGGGAGGAATTCTCTGCTTTTCTGCCAAATCATCCTTACTTTGTTTAAATACCACCTCCGCCCTTTCAGCCTCAAAACACTGGCTATGGACCGAGGGGACTATCTGGGGTAATAAAATGTCAGTAAACAAGTAAACAAAAATGTGAAAAGGTCAGAGTATGACATAACAAACAGAACTCAAAGTTTACCTGTAGAGTACCCATTTTTGGAGTTATTATCACTGGTGTATGTGACATATTATACGCATGTGAATTAACACACAAAGTGGTAGGTGTACTCCTTTCTGAAATGCAATTCAACAAATGCCATTTCCTTAAAGGAACTCACTGAAATGGTATTTATCAAAATTGCTTTATGCATCTTGGGGGGTTGAGTTCACCTCAAGTGTGACAACCCTGTAATTATAATGCACTGAGTATAAAAGTATTTCCCTCTGTATCGGGAACATGAAGGACTTTACATTTCACATAAACATTTAATTATCTATATGTTTATTTTTCACCAAATGGCATTTTAATCAGGTTAATGCAACAAAATAGCATAAATAATTGTTCTCACAAAATTGTGCTATGAAGGCTCACACTTGACAAGAGGAAAGGACACTTTATTATGCCTCACCCACATTAACTGCAGCACCAGTTCCTACAGAATGGCTGCGCAGGAAACCTACCTGATTCTACCCACAGAACTCCTCCCACCACTCACTTAATTAACAACTGCTCACCTTCACTTATTTCCGTAATCACATCACGTCTACATTATATATCCAATCTTCCAGTCAGGTCATACACTATAGCATTCTTGAGCTAATATTACAGGCTATCAATAATGTTGCCTTTGCACTGCCAGCACTTACAGGAACACCCACCCCATTGTAGCCTTATTTCTAGCTTGGACTCACTATATGACCCTGAAGTAATGCAACCAGTCTTCCCAATAAGCATAACAGGAATGAATAGAAGATCTACAAGGTGATAAAATCTAACTCAGCGTCAATACACTGGATGAGTTATATTAACCCTTCAAATTCCAGAATGATTTTACATATGTACTCGCTGCACCATGAGATTATTGTCTTGTTTTTCCCTTTCCACAGCATTGCGTGACCATGGAGTTAGTTGGTATATATCAATATATATATCTATATATATATATATATATATATATATATATATATATAGAAGAGGGTATGGAATATTTTTAGATATATTACATGATATTGCTGTTTCTATATATATATATATATATATATATATATATATATATATATATATAAGTGAAGAGATCTGTGGGGTATAGCCTTCTACATGCAGAAGTGCAAGGTGATTGCTCTCTTACAAAAACAATATAGTTAAAGTGATTTCAGTCACAATTTTAATGGCTGCATCATTTGATGTGTTTGACTTAGTCCGTCTACCTGTGGTAAGTAGTACTCCTTCAGACTTTACCCACACAACAAATCTACTGTGGATCATTTCTTTGGGACTCATTTCAACTCATCTAAATATTGACATCATCCCATCCAGATACCCTAGAATACTAGAATGAGCTCAGTCACCCATTTAATCTAACTGTGACATGTCATATGTTTTGGTCTAAGTGTACTCTCCAATGGTTGTTTGTATTGCCAGAATGTTTGAAATTAGATTATTACTAGTAAAAGAGATACAATTTGTGTATAAAAGAAAAAAAAATCAAACCACTTTCTTGTTCTTCTAAAAAATTGTCCCTCATAAAAACCAGAAGAGCTAATAGTGGGTGTCTCCAATATCACAATGGAAAAAGTGTATAACTATCCTGTGTCTCATTAGGTCTCTCAGCAAATATCCACATATCTCAAACTGTGCTAAAAGACATATTACCACTACTCTAAAAAATTAAATTATCCTTTGGGGCACAAATTCAAAGTGGCTGAATCCTCATGAAGAAGCCTATTAGACAATATTGGATGACTTTTATATAATACATTAATCACTAAACAATATAGTTTAATACAATTAAAAATTAACATATATTTTACTGCATCTGATTAATTACATCAAAAAGTACCTACTTATGCAAAATATTAGTTCTTGGCCCATCAGTGCGAAAGAATGAGATCAGTCCAACTATGCTGCTGCCTGACAGCTTGGGTGTGTAGAAGGTGCCCTGAAACTTTGGAAGTTGGCCAACTGTTATATCCTTGGTGGGATATAGCCTAGGTAAGGCTACTTCAACAGTGATCAGTATGATGAACATCAAAGGCAGACTTCCAGTTTTTAAAAGTATGAATTGTCTCATGGGTGTTTCTAAGAGTACTGATTTGGTTTTCTTAGATTTATAGTGAAGAGTTTGTTGTTGAGCTACAAGTATGGTAAATGTTGGTCAGCCTTGAGGCAAGAACTAATATCATCTGGGTGGATAGCCCGAACTTTATAGTATAGAGTCATCAGCATAATAGATGGTCTTGGTCGGGGTATTAAGAAGGATGCCATCATTTATGTCAATGGTGAACAGAAAGGTATCCAAAATGTAGCCCTGTGGGACCTCTTTATGAAGTTCAAAGGCTTTAGATAGCTGATCTTCAACCAGCAAATTACCTTTTCTATTACCTCAGCAGCTTTTAATCCATTTCAAGGAAGAATTGTGTAAACCAAAATATTTGAAGTCTAAGAAAATTTGTGAGGTAGAGAGTCAAATTCCTTGGTGTGGTCAGTAATGACTGCCTCAGTCAGATCTCCCTTTTCATGATGCTCGAAATGGTGCTAGTTGGGAATGTTAGAAGAGCTGACATGCTTTGCCCTTTTTGAAAACCATGATGGGAATCAAGCAATAAGAGTTCTACTCAAAATAGAAGGAAGAGAAACTAGACAGAGGTTGGATATCAAAGTAACAAAAATATTTTTGGGATACAGATGATGATATTGGAGTCAGTAAAGATGGGATAATCCCAATGCATTGAAGCAAGGACTAGGAGGGTTAAAAATAGACATGCCATGTCAAGAAAATGGAAGCTGATAAAGAGTAACGGGTAATTCAGAAACCAATCGGGAGTAAGAGGGAAGCAAAAGTGGATTTGTGGATAAAACATATAAATAAATAAATATATATATATATATATATATATATATATATATATAAATATATATGTATATATATATATATATATATATATATATATATATATATATATATATATATATATATAAAAAACAGAATGTCATGTTTAATACTGTTATTGAAATGCATTTATGTATCTGTTATTACTGTACAATAACGGATGGTATCATAAAAAGAAGAATGTTTTGATGTGACTTTGCACTAATTTTACTGCACATTGCAAAGTATTTAACAAAAAGAATAATAAAAATAAGCATTAAACACTGCTAGCATTCTCTTGGGTGAGCGCAGTGTATAGGACAGGGAAGTGGTATATTGTATAAAACTAGAAAAGGTTGAGGACTAGACTTGGTATTCTTGATTGCTTAGCAAAGAAGGAATTTATATCTGGATAGTGACCACTAAGACTTAATGACTTTATGGTTGGTGTAGAAAGTCAAGTTGTTCTGATGGCAATAATCCAATCCAGTATTGCAGGACTGCTGGATTTGGGTTTGGCCATTTGTGACAGTTAACAGTCTGGTTGCAGACTATTCAGGAAAGCAGGATATAATCAGTTACTTGTTTTTTCATGAACAATGAATATTAAGGCCACGGAACATATATTATGGTCATCATAAATAAAGACATAGGTGACCTCCAAACCCTGGATCCTACCTAATACAGCTTCATCAAGGGCAGATCCTCTAGTTAAATCTGATGGACTTCTTTGAAAATGTGACCAGGGCCATTGATGAGGACAAATCTGTGCACACAGCATACCACAACTTAGCAAAGGCTTTTGGCACAATCCCACATTCAGGCATTACCAATACACTTAGCAAACTGAATGTAAACCCCTTCTTTGTAAGATGGTTTGCCAACTGGCTCACAAACCAGCACACACTATCAAAGTGGGTGACTCCACATCAACCAGCAGACCTATTACCAGCGGGGTGCCATATGGCTCAGTCCTGGGCTCCCTACTATTTAATATATACTTCTCAGAAGTTCAGGTCAAAACTAAGGGGTTGTGGCTGACCAAGTCTGCAGACAACTGCAAACTATGTACAATTATTGAATGTCCAAATGATGTCAGTATACTCCAGGAGGATCTCATGCAGACAAATGACTGGTGTATTAGTTACAGTCTCAAACTGAATGCAAAGAACAGCATCATCATTCCCTTCAGCACAAACAATGTCCTTTCACACTATCAAATCATCAACAATTCCCTAAGCATCCACAAAGTGGTAAGGGACCTGGGATCACAAGCTGACTGCAACCTTAACTTTGACCACCATGTGTCTACTGTAGTAAGGAAGGTTTTCTGCGTAGCACACTTGATTAGTAAAGGTATCACCTCGAGAGCAAAAGAGGTTATAACCCCTCTATACTCACCATTAATCTGGTCCATAATTGAGTATAAAGCCCCATTCGGCATGTACTGCACAAAGCACCTACAGCAACTGGAGAGACCTCAAAGGTTTCTAACAAAAAAGATCAAGGGGGCTGCACCATGTGCCTTACACAGACCGACTAAAGTCCCTGTCACTATACTCTGTGTCATATAGAATTCTTAGCGGAGACTTATGCCTGGCCTACAGAGCTATCCAAGACCCGAACCTAACAAACGTGCTGCATATCTGTAAATCAAACGGGACTAGGGCTACCTGTTCCAGAGTCCTAAATATGGCCTGTGACTTAAATAGGACATGCTGGCAGAACAGATTTATCTCCAAGCGACTGACACATCTTTGGAACAGGCTACCAATTCATGTGAAAAAGAGCACCTCTATGACACTGTTCAAGAGGAACCTGGATGAGTGGATGGGGCACCATAAATTCTTACTGGGAATAGCACCCACAACCCTCCTGGACATGGGCAGCCATCACTAAATCCAGTCTTGAGTATTGACTAACATTTTCATGGTATTACATTGGGATGAAATGGCTAGACTTAAAATTCAACAACCCACACAGCAACCCAAACCAGGGTCAAAAAGTTTGAAAATACGAAGTTCCACAACCACTGCACCACTATTCACCAAAGCAACGAAGTTCACTTATGAAAACCAATTTATTGTTACAAAAAACAGACTTAGCGCTTTCACCATTAAAATGGCATCCTCAGAGTCATTTGAAACACTGAAAACTTGCACATTATATATCCACACACCCCACTAATTAGTCATGACATCATAATTAGTTAATTAAAATTGGTTAAAATGAAACTCAAAAAGCTTGTTTTTGACAACTAAAAATGCGTGTAAACAATATGCTTGTGGAAATAACTATTAAACCCCGCCCCCACACACACACACACACACACACACACACACACACATATTCATAAATTAAACATATATTATTGTTAAAACTGTATAGTAAAACATTCAATATTTGACAATTTGCTTGAATGTGCTAACAATTCCTATTGAATGTAGTATAGTAATACACTTAAATAATAGCTGACTTGTGTTTCAAAATAGGTTTGAGGGAAATGTTGTCATTAAGACCAGGGTACCTCATAGCATTTAATCGCAATTGCCATTCAGTTTCTAAAAAGGCTACCCTGTTATTTATGTCTCCCCCTGCCTCATGGTGCACTCTGTCAACTACAAAGAACAAAAACTTACTAAAATTGGGACAATGACTAGTGTGCAAAAACAAAAAAAACAAAGCATTGTGTACATCTTTTTTCTTTTTTTTTTTTTTTTTTTTTTTTGATTGACCTAGTGTGTTCCATAATCCTGTCCTTGAGCTTTCGTGTGGTCGTTCCTACATAGAAAGCATCACAGGACATGCAAGAAGCCACATAAACTAAATTCTTGGTGTTGCAACTACAAATTCCTGGACAAGCTATAGTTCTTCCAAAACCAAGTACACAAATGTAGGCCCCTTCCGCAATAAATCTACAACATTTACAAGATCCACATTTGGTCATTCTAGATTTGACATACCTACCATCCTTCTCCAAAATTGTTTTAACATTTTTTCCTTTACTGAAAACAATCAGCGGCTTGTCACCAATCACCCTTTTTGTGTCAATACTCATTGCGTTAATCCACGCACTCCTCAAACAAGCACCAATTTCATCTGATTTGTCATTAAATTTCAAAATAAAGGCTGAACCATCCATCCTATTGTCCCCTTTGGTCCCCTTTGCAACCATCAAGTCAGAATCAACAATTGTTCTAAGAATTGGTGAATAAATAGACCTTCTCTTTTTATACACTTCCCTTTTGATTCTCAACAATAACTCCAAAGGGTAACCTCGGTCCAATAACAGACCAATCAGTTTGTAGATTTCTTTCCTAAATACCTCGTCATCACTGACAAGTCTGGAAATATGCACCATATGGCCCTTAGCCACCCCTTTTCTCTGGTGGAAGGGGTGACAACTCCCAAAGTGCAACAGTGAGTTCGAGTAACTGTCTTTCCTAAAGATGGTACTCGTTAAGCCAGATGATTCTTTGACTAAGGTAATATCTAAATAATTGATACTACCCATGTTCCACACATACATAAACTTTAAAAATTCCGTGGTGGAACCAAGATACTCAACAAATTCACCAGCACTATCAAATCACAAATCAGACGAAATTGGTCCTTGTTTGAGGAGTGCGTGGATTAATGCACTGAGTATTGACACAAAAAGGGTGATTGGTGACAAGCCGCTGATTGTTTTCAGTAAAGGAAAAAATGTTAAAACAATTTTGGAGAAGGATGGTAGGTATGTCAAATCTAGAATGACCAAATGTGGATCTTGTAAA
This sequence comes from Protopterus annectens, assembly GCF_019279795.1. Taxonomy (NCBI): domain Eukaryota; kingdom Metazoa; phylum Chordata; order Ceratodontiformes; family Protopteridae; genus Protopterus; species Protopterus annectens. Next base: position 1,781,871,388 of record NC_056743.1, on the reverse strand, counting down.
TGTTGTAGATTTATTGCGGAAGGGGCCTACATTTGTGTACTTGGTTTTGGAAGAACTATAGCTTGTCCAGGAATTTGTAGTTGCAACACCAAGAATTTAGTTTATGTGGCTTCTTGCATGTCCTGTGATGCTTTCTATGTAGGAATGACCACACGAAAGCTCAAGGACAAGATTATGGAACACACTAGGTCAATCAAAAAAAAAAAAAAAAAGATGTACACAATGCTTTGTTTTTGCAAACTAGTCATTGTCCCAATTTTAGTAAGTTTTTGTTCTTTGTAGTTGACAGAGGGGGAGACATAAAAACAGGGTAGCCTTTTTAGAAACTGAATGGCAATTGCGATTAAATGCTATGAGGTACCTTGGTCTTAATGACAACATTTCCCTCAAACCTATTTTGAAACACAAGTCAGCTATTATTTAAGTGTATTACTATACTACATTCAATAGGAATTGTTAGCACATTCAAGCAAATTGTCAAATGTTGAATGTTTTACTATACAGTTTTAACAATAATATATGTTTAATTTATGAATGTGTGTGTGTGTGTGTGTGTGTGTGTGTGTGTGGGGGGGGGGTTAATAGTTATTTCCACAAGCATATTGTTTACAAGCATTTTTAGTTGTCAAAAACAAGCTTTTTGAGTTTTATTTTAACCAATTTTAATTAATTAATTATGATGTCATGACTAATTAGTGGGGTGTGTGGATATATAATGTGCAAGTTTTCAGTGTTTCAAATGACTCTGAGGATGCCATTTTAATGGTGAAAGCGCTAAGTCTGTTTTTTGTAACAATAAATTGGTTTTCATAAGTGAACTTCGTTGCTTTGGTGAATAGTGGTGCAGTGGTTGTGGAACTTCGTATTTTCTAACTTTTTGACCCTGGTTTGGGTTGCTGTGTGGGTTGTTGAGTTGTTATTCAACCCTGACTGCATTTTGCCTTGCTGCTGAAGTTTGGTTATGATACAGATATTAAAGGAGTTAAATTCGGCCATTGAGAAGTTAACCAAGGTTTATGAGGCGAACAAAAACCAAGGAAGGAGTGATGTTAGCCCTACAGACTCTGAAGTTGAACTTTTTACGTTGCACTCACCTGGGTCTACTATTACGCCAGGACAAAAACCTGGGGTTTCTGTTTTGTACAGTGGAGCTGTCTCTAACTCTAATTTACATTTGCCAGCAAGTAATGGAGTGTTGCCGGCCGTGCATGGGCTTTCTGGGTCGACGGCGGTTACGCAAAACCAACAGGAGTTAGTCACATAGTTTGAGACACCAGGCTTTGATGGAAGTGAAGGAGAGTCTGTTGTTAAGCGTGCAGTATCCCTGACTGTGTGGGAACAGATTTTTAGGTATGAAAAACTTTGCATCAAATATCGAGCCCTTCAGCTCGACAATTTGTTTCTTGCTAAGTCTAGAGAATTGAAACAAGTCCCTAAGGGACTTTGTTTATGGAAACTACCAATGGGTGTTGAGTTTGGTACTGAGGCGTTTAATGAATTGGTCGTTTTATTCGATCGTACTGGTATGGAGATGCTGGAGGTGATTATTAAGAACAACAATAGTAAGTTGGATGTATTGCGTTCAGAAATTTCTAACTTACACTCCGGCATTACTACTGACTTGCTATTTTACCAACACCAAGTTAATTTTGACAAAGTGTTAAAAAATATTGAGGTTTTTGTGAACAAAAGTAGGTTGGTCAAACAAAAGAAGTTGACTAGGGACACAAATGACTATGCTAACAAATGTGCTTACCCGCCTGGGCGAAAAATGGGTTTTTATCAGCCTAGACTTAATATGGAAGGGTCTGTTGTCAATGACAGTGACGACAATGTTTTCAATCCTATCAATGACCAAGAACTTGATTCAGCACATGAGCCTTTTTTGGAACAGTCATACGGCCTATGGAGGTCAGAAAGACTATTAAACAGAGGGCGCAAACAGTCGAATTTTCAAGAATATTGGGGGAGGGGGGAGTATCAAAATGGTCTGTAAACACAACTGAGGGATGTGCAGGCCATTTTGCAGTTTTTAACAGTGTTATTAATGTTGGAAATTACTATTTGGGTGAGGAGTCACTTGAACTTGTTGATTCAACTGACAATTGTTTGGATGTTGACATGGGTGCCCAACATACTGAAATGGGTGACAAGGAATTTTGGGTCAACACATATGTAGGAAATGACTATGGTTCTTCAGTTGTTAACAATGAGTCTGTAACTTCAGTCAGCAGTAGCTTAGCTGACAAATATGATATTCTTGATGTACAAACTGTTGATAGTAATCACTTGGTTCAGTGTGACACTATAGATGAAGTTGTTTCAAAATGTGATATAGCACAGAAACATGTTTTTTATATACACCTACACTGATGTTGACTTAACAGACACTCATTTTGATTTGTTTAGCAAGGGTATTAAATTTGTCCCCAATTTTAGGTTGGATATTGCAGAGGTTTTGATTGCTATGAGGTTATTTACGAGGAAGTTGAACTTACAACTGTACTTTGCTACTGACCAGCAACACAACGAAACTGTCAATAATGGAAGCTTGGTTAGGTTGAAAAGAAAGAGCACCTTTATTCCTCAATACAACCCAGAGATAGTTGTACTGGAGAAGTTAATGGAGAACGAACTCAGGAGGATTTGTTTGAATAAAGGTGCCATTCCTGACAATTTATCTGTTGATGAAAGGTTGGTTCTTAAGGAACTAAAAACCTCCAGGCATATTAGATGTATGAAACCTGATAAAGGTGGGGGCATGGTTCTTATGAATACGATTGATTACATTTCAAGTATGATGGAGCTTCTAGAAGATGATAGTACTTACACCAGGGTTTCTGTCAATGAAATCAATAGGGCATACCAGAAGATTGATTTATTTCTACTGGATGCACTATATCAGGGTGTCATTTGTGAAACCGAATATGACTACTTGACTGTAAAGTTTCCTACTATGCCCAATATCTTTGGTATCCCCAAGGTTCACAAAGGGACAGACAAATTACAATTTAGACCAATTGTGGCCGCTGGGGGGTCCAAAACAGAGCCACTTGCAGCATACGTTGATGAATATTCTAAACCAGCATTGGGTGAAGTCTCTCACATTTTGAGAGACTCGTGGCATTGTTTGGAAAGACTAAGGGGGGATGCAAAAATGATGTCAACTCTTTTGGTTTTTTGACTATTGATGTAGTCAACCTTTTTTCGGTCATTCCACAGGAATTAGGTTTGGAAATGTTTTTTGATAGTCTTAATGCTAGCAAATCTGTTGACAAGGGGAAGATTAACTTGCTTTATGACTATATGGAAATAGTTCTTAAAAACAATTTTATGAAATTTGAGGGTGAGGTTTATCAGCAATGATCTGGGGTTGCTATGGGGGCGAAATGTGCCCCTGTGTTTGCTAACTTAGTTTTGTTAGCATGGGAGAGAGCTCATGTTTTTCCCTCAAAATTCAAGCAAAAAATTGTGATTTACAATAGGTTTCTTGATGATTTACTGATTTTATGGGACGGTGATGAATCTAGTGCTGGTGAATTTGTTGAGTATCTTGGTTCCACCACGGAACTTTTAAAGTTTACGTATGTGTGGAACATGGGTAGTATCAATTATTTAGATATCACCTTAGTCAAAGAATTATCTGGCTTAATGAGTACCATCTTTAGGAAAGACAGTTACTCAAACACAATGTTGCACTTTGGGAGTTGTCACCCCTTCCACCAGAGAAAAGGGGTGGCTAAGGGCCAAATGGTGCGTTTTTCCAGACTTGTCAGCGATGACGAGGTATTTAGGAAAGAAATCTACAAACTGATTGGTCTGTTATTGGACCGAGGTTACCCTTTGGAGTTATTGTTGAGAATCAAAAGGGAAGTGTATAAAAAGAGAAGGTCTATTTATTCACCAATTCTTAGAACAATTGTTGATTCTGACTTGATGGTTGCAAAGGGGACCAAAGGGGACAATAGGATGGATGGTTCAGCCTTTATTTTGAAATTTAATGACAAATCAGACAAAATTGGTGCTTGTTTGAGGAGTGCGTGGATTAATGCACTGAGTATTGACACAAAAAGGGTGATTGGTGACAAGCCACTGATTGTTTTCAGTAAAGGAAAAAATGTTAAAACAATTTTGGAGAAGGATGGCAGGTATGTCAAATCTAGAATGACCAAATGTGGATCTTGTAAATGTTGTAGATTTATTGCGGAAGGGGCCTACATTTGTGTACTTGGTTTTGGAAGAACTATAGCTTGTCCAGGAATTTGTAGTTGCAACACCAAGAATTTAGTTTATGTGGCTTCTTGCATGTCCTGTGATGCTTTCTATGTAGGAATGACCACACGAAAGCTCAAGGACAGGATTATGGAACACACTAGGTCAATCAAGAAAAAAGATGTACACAATGCTTTGTTTTTGCACACTAGTCATTGTTCCAATTTTAGTAAGTTTTTGTTCTTTGTAGTTGACAGAGTGCACCATGAGGCAGGGGGAGACATAAAAAACAGGGTAGCCTTTTTAGAAACTGAATGGCAATTGCGATTAAATGCTATGAGGTACCCTGGTCTTAATGACAACATTTCCCTCAAACCTATTTTGAAACACAAGTCAGCTATTATTTAAGTGTATTACTATACTACATTCAATAGGAATTGTTAGCACATTCAAGCAAATTGTCAAATGTTGAATGTTTTACTATACAGTTTTAACAATAATATATGTTTAATTTATGAATATGTGTGTGCGTGTGTGTGGGGGGGTTTAATAGTTATTTCCACAAGCACATTGTTTACAAGCATTTTTAGTTGTCAAAAACAAGCTTTTTGAGTTTCATTTTAACTAATTTTAATTAACTAATTATGATGTCATGACTAATTAGTGGGGTGTGTGGATATATAATGTGCAAGTTTTCAGTGTTTCAAATGACTCTGAGGATGCCATTTTAATGGTGAAAGCGCTAAGTCTGTTTTTTGTAACAATAAATTGGTTTTCATAAGTGAACTTCGTTGCTTTGGTGAATAGTGGTGCAGTCGTTGTGGAACTTCGTTTTTCTAGACTTAAAATTACTTCTGGGTCGATAGCCTATCAATCACCTATGATCCTATGCTCCTATGTGTACTGAAATCAAAGGACACTAACTTAACGGTGGATTTGATATATTTTTGTATAACAGAGGGATGCAAAACTCCCTGCCATCAGTTTAAGATGATTGACAATGTTGCATTCATAGAGGTCCTAATCAACGTCTTTGTTAACTTTGTCGGGAAGGCCACTAGAATGAGGCATGGAATTTGTCCAGAAATAAGGAAGACATTTCCTCCAACTCACTTTCCAGACCTTATGTTGTAAACCAGTTAGTAAAACACTGATCTGGAAGAAGGACAGCGCATTTCCATTTTAAGACAAGATATTGTGACTGCTCTGATGTCTGATTTATTTTAGTAATAAACACAAACAACCTAACCAAAAACCACCTCCAGAGGTAGCCTTAATAGGCAAAAATAGTAAAATGAAAAAAAGGCTTCCACCACAACAAAAAGTTCACTGAGAAATTCTGTTAAAATGTAGGCTTTAATAAAACAAAGAAATAAAAAGCACAAATTGTGCTATTCAAGTTGCAGGTCAAATAGGATAACCGCTTTCAGTTAAAAAACCTTCTTCAGATCTAGTGACTAGGATCTGAAGAAGGTTTTTTAACTGAAAGCGCTTATCCTGTTTGACCTGCAACTTGAATAGCACAATTTGTGCTTTTTATTTCTTCGTTTTATTAAAGCCTACATTTTAACAGAATTTCTCAGTGAACTTTTCGTTGTGGTGGAAGCCTTTTTTTTATTTTACAATTTATTTTTGTAATGGCATTCTCCCAATAGTGAGAGTTTGTTTAGAAGACACTATATGTTTGTGCCAATTGTGATAATAACCTTTGTTTTCATTGGAGACATTATGGCACATTTAAGGAGACCTAGTAATGCTCGAGGCAACATGAAGAAGGCAGGAGTGAAATAGAAAGAGTGAAAATAGAACATTTATTTACTTATTTGATATGTTGTTGATCAGGTTAGTCCTACTAGGCTAATGGCTACTTTTTAGTGGAGACCAGAGGTGGTGTTCATATTAATTAGGGGAAATTTGGCCAGGACACCAGTGAACTTGCCCTACTCTTTTCAATAGATGCCAAGGGATCTTTTACATCCCCTTGAGCTATCACCAGTCCAGGTAGATAGGTCCTTGGTTTAATGTCTCATCTGAAGGACAGCACAAATGCTTTGGCTCTGTTCCTGCAGACCTATACACAGTACAGCTCACATTGCCCATGCCACATGAAACACACACACACACACACACACACACACACACACACACACACACACACACACACACACACACACACACACACACACACACACTTGTAACCCTCACCCCACACTGTACAATTGATGATAACTCTGCCCTGCCCTTTGCTTTCATCAAAATTATGTACTGAATTGCATTTTTGTTTTATTCTGCCTTAGTTCAATGACGTACGTATTTGTTGTGCTCATAATTATAGTAGTAGTAGTACCAGTAGTAGTAGTAATAGTAGTATTAGTACTAATAGTAGCAGTAGTAGCAGTGCCAGTAGTAGTAACAGTAGTAGTAGTATTAGTAGTAGTAGTACTAGTAGCAGCAGCAGGAGTAGTAATATAAGTAGAACTAGTATTAACAGCAGTAGTATTAATAAGAGTACTGGCAGTACTAATAGTGGCAGTAACAGTAGTAGTACTAGTAGTAGGAATAGTAGTACTAGTGGTAGTAGCAGTAGTAGTGATAGCAGTAGGAGAAGTAGTACTAGTATTAGTAGTATTACAGTCCTAGCAATTATAATTTACTGATTGTTCAGCTCCATGTGCAGATGATGCTGAGACTGCCCCCTGCTGGGGTGTCTAACTTAGGCAATTTTTATGTTTGATGCATAGTAGTGAGTAGGCCAAGCATATGATTTTGAGCAATACCTTGCTTGCTACCTTTGTTGGATTGCATATCATCATTTGTGCCTTAACTACTATCTTTTCTTTTCTAGTTATAAATATTGTATAACTAAGTTTCATCATCTATCTATATGGATGATGGTGGGATTCAACTTACTCTTGTGGGTTTGTTTGACAAGGCCCTGCTTTGGCTTGACACACAAATTGAATACATATGCATGGAAAACTTCATAGCTGTTTTGTTTTTTCTGTTACATATGTCACATATATACATGATATGCATGATTCATATAGGTTACTGCTGACATTCCTGTACAATTGAGCAATGCTTTATCTTAGTGAAGTACAGTACTTACATACAAGGGTAAGCATTTGTCTCCTCTTTACAGGTTCATTACATACCTTAGTTAATGCTGATGATGACATTTGGTACTCCGGGGTTACTTATGTCTGATGCTCACAATATACAGCAACTACATGGATAAATAAAGGCTTGTAATTTTGCATGCACTACTGTTGCTGTTTTTAAGTGTTTAACTGATTATTTTTGTTGTTCACTCAGGTAGTATGGATGTGAACTATTTGCCACCTCTTAGCCAGGGCAATAGCATATGGTGCACACCTCCATCTGCCATGATAATATCTAGCTGCTGGTTCTTCATCTGACTCCTCATCTGTGTCTGCTTACCCTGCCTGGGGTGCTGCAAACTGCAGTCCTTGTCTGGGTTCTCTCCCTGCTGCAACTGTTTCCTTACAATAATTTTATGTAATATGTCACACTCTCAGTATTTTGGCAGAGGAGGTTGGGTTATACTGCAGGGTACCTCCAGATGTATACAGACATTGGAAATGTGACTACAACAGGCCAAAAACACACTCTATTATATTTCTAGTTTGAGCGTGTGCATTGCTGTAAGTTTGCTCAATGCAGTTATGTGGGTTTCTCATGGGAATCATGAGACAAGAATCCAGTGCATGTCCTGCATCTCCCACTAGATGCCCTTGTGGGAAGCCTCCCCTAGAAAATTATTGGTACAGGTCAAAGGTCTGTTATGCATGTGAGTCCTGAAAACTGCCAGGGTTACCTACACACATATTATAAATGGCACCTTGTATAATACAGACCACCTGACAGCTGAGAGTGTACTAGTCTTTTCTGTTTATTTACCTGCTTCCCTATTCACCAGATTGGGCTTTTATTTAAACGTATGTGTTGTCTATGGCCCCCAAAACCTCAGGAAAAAGTACTATGGCAAAGAAATTTTGCTTGGTGGTAGCTCTGTCTTCTGGGTATGTGAAAACCAGATATGCTCTCATACATTTTGCAGCATTGCATTGAGAAATTGTTGAAGCATTCTTGAGGCTGACGCCTTTGACACACCTACTGTGCCCCCTATGGGTCCCTGAAAACTCCCTGGACTAGTAAATGCAATGCTACACATGCCTTGAGTTCCACTGGAATGGGTTCTCAATGATTCCCACATGGTGTCAGATGAGGACAGAAGATGTGGACCATTTACTCTAGGGTATCCCTTTAGTGATTTAATATTTCTATCTATTCATTAATGAATTTTCATCACTGAAAATACTTTCTGGCAATAAACTGGTAGTATTTGCATGCATCTGAATTCCGGCCTTACAGCATACTTTCTGAACTTTTAAAATACCATATTATTTAAAATAATAAGTGTATTTTTGGAGATAAAAGACTTGTTTGAAAACAGTTTGACTTTGTTTGAAATAAGCCTGCTTCAACAAATCAGTCAAGCAGAGCTAAGAGGATTTTTTATAGGTGAACTTAAGATATAGTTGCAAAGGCATTCCAAACAACAACTGCATTAATGCAACTTTGATGTGTTAAAAAGTCAAAAATAGTTACTATTTAGCTGCACAACAATGCAAATTTGATATTGTCACAACACACTTTTTCAAAAATATTTGCAATTACTAAATAACAATATTAATTCAGAAGTAGCTAATATTAAATTCCTAGAAGAGAACTTTATTTTTCTAGGTTAAAAGTTTAGGTTACAGTGTTATTGCTTGAATATAACCTCGGTAAATGATAAAATCCCTCATATAAAAATTCCTCCACAGCAGACACATACACAAAACTGTCCTTGATGCTTACGTTACAATTTGCAGATTTTTTTTTTTTTTTCCATAATAAATTTTTATTGAAATATATTTTCCAAAAACATTACAAAAATACAATAAACATCACACACATAATACACTATAACTACTACAAACCATTTATACAATATCTACATGAAATGCTTCCTATATTTAATATATTCCTAAAATCAGTATCATGCTAATATAATATTGAAGACCTTTTCCCATATTTTTGGGTTATTAATATTTTTGTTAGTTTGTTTCAGAAGTAATTTATGTGCTAGTATATGCTTTATAGCCACAAGCTTAAAATTATTCCATGATGTCTTATGTGGTTCTAGCCAATTTATGCTATATAGAGTTTCATCAGCAAAAAAATATTCATACAAATAATAGTTTGCGATCTGGAAAGCTCTCTTGGAGGAATGTGTAGAATCATAAATTCCCATGACAGTGTAGAACTTTGACAACCCATCTTTTGCAGTTGTACTTTAAGAGAGTTCCAAAGTTTATATACGCATTTACAACTCCAGAACATATGAAGAAGATCCGCTGTTTGATCTGCACAGTATGGACAAATTGGAGAATTCCTAGGGTTAAATTTATGTAATCTAAGATGTGTGTAATATGCATTGTTCCAAATCATCAATTGCGTGTACATCAGTTTTGAAAAGAAACTGATTTCCTAGTTATATCAATTGCTTTTAATATCTGATTGTCTGTTACTGTTACTTTTTTACCCAATACTCTGAAAGCAAAATTTTGTCCTGAAATTTCAAATCCTTAATTAATTTATATGCAGTTGCTATAAATTTAGTGTCTTGTTGGATAGCTTGCCACAATTCAGAGCACTTATCCACAAATCCGGCTGCAGGTTTAAAGTTCCTAAAGTAGCTCAAGGCAAGTTCTTTAACTTGTCTCATTATAACAATGTAACTTCTAGGTAGATTCATTTCCTGTCTAATTTGTAAAGCCGATAAGTCAAGTTTATTAAAAACATCAAATAGAGTCAGATTAAGTATTAATGGAAATTTGCTGAGATCGATCAGCTGATTATTTAGTTTAAAATTAGGATTCCTGTGGAAAGGTTGAAGAACCATCATATATTGCAATAAATCTACGGACTGAAATAAAGTTTGCAAAGATGACACACAGTTTATTATGTGGTCCATGACCCCATATTTTATCAGACTAATTTTGTCCATAAAGGGCAATGCTTTAGGATTTATTTTCCTATCCAAAATATGCTTATGATTCAAGACCACCCAAGTTGGTATCCATGTTGTATTCGTTACATCATAATTAGCAATTCTTAAAATTTTATTAGCGTTTACAATCAAATAATATGCTTCAAAATTTGGTAGCTCAAGTCCCCCTCTTGTTTTAGGGGTCATTAATTTCTCATAAGATATTCTAGTTCTTTTTGGGTTCCAGATAAATTTAGCTAGATCTTTATGCATTTGTTTAAAAACTGTTTTTGAAATTGATAATTGGGCAGACCTAAATATGTATAACATTCGTGGTAGTATATTCATTTTCACTATTGATACTTTTGCTAATACCGGTAGTTTTAAATTCTTCCATCTGTCACAATCAGCTATTATGTGTTCCCATACTGCTTAACATTATTGTTATAAAAGTCCTTATTATCCGTAGAGAAGTTGATACCCAAATATTTAATATTTTCTTTACATGTTAACTTCCCATCAGGGCCATTAGTGAAAAGGCTTTGGGGTTCTTAATGGGAAGATATTCGTTTTCTGTAAGTTAATTTTATAATTAGAAACTACTGAAAATTCGTTTATGAGCTTTAATATCTTTTCACTGTCTGAAATTGGGGTTGTACAATAAATAATAAGATCATCGTAATGCTGACATTAATATTTTATTCCTATAAATTATTGGTGCATTATGATACAAATTTTGCTTGATATATAAAAATAGGGTTCTAGATATAGGTTAAACAATAAGGGGACATGGGACAACCCTGATGAGTACCATTTTTAATCTGTATTCTGTTAGAATAAGTCCTATTGATGTATAGCGTAGTGTATGGATTACTATATAATATTTGTAGCATCTGAATGAATTCTTGGGGCAAGTTAAAATAGGGTAACACATCAAACAAAAAATTTATGTCTACTCTATCAAATGCTTTCTGGGCATCTATTATAAGAGCATAGATATTAAAGTTGTTTTTTTAGCATACGTCATCATATTATGCAGTGTAAGTGTGTTATCGCTGGTTTGTCTAGTTGCCATAAATCCAGCTTGTTCCTTAGAAATTAGATATATCAAAACCTTCTTTAGTCTCGATGCTATAATTGATGTTAAAATTTTCATATCCACATTCATTAGTGCTATTGGTCTGTAATTATCTGGGTTAAGGGGATCCGAATTGGTTTTATGTATGAAAATTGTTTTTGACGCATTGAGGTGGGGGTCACTAATTTTATTTTTAGTTATATAATTAAATACATGAGACAATTCTTTTCCCAAACTATCAGCAAACTCTTTGTAAAATTCAGCTGTAATACCATCAGGCCCTGGCGACTTATGTACTTTCATATGTTGAATTGTATATACTATTTCTTCTTTAGAAATAGGTTTAATCAGGTCACTTTGCAGGCTCTCTTCTAATTCTGGAAAGTTATTTTTTTGCAGAAAACTTTTATTCTGGTTATGTAGAGACCTATCAGTTTGCCCCTCATACACCTTAGTATAGATTTTCCCAAAAACATCAACAATATCCTCAGTTTTAGAATATATTGTGTCGTTATACTGAATTTCCGAAATATATCCAGTTGTTTTTGATTGATTTATAATCCTTGCCAGTGCTTTTACAATTTGCAGATTTAAAAACAAGTCATGTTGGAACAGCTTTGCTTTAATCAAAGCCAGAGCCTCTAGACAGTGAGTGGAATGCTTACAAGAATATAAAATAAATAAACATGGAGCTTTGGTAATAACATCAACAAATCATTTGGCCAGAGTTTCCAATAAGGGTGGTTTGCATTTGCTGCATTATGTACATTAATGATTGTCATGTATTGTGGCAAACATGCATCTTTGCATCTTCACACACCTGTGCAATCCATGCAGCCACTTTCCAGCCTGCTACTTCCTGGACTGTCTATATTTAGAGTAAATCCTACTCTTTGGACTGCCAATGGTTCATGTATAAAGTGTTTAAATTCATCTTCACTAAAAAACAACAGGGACTATCTAAAAATCATTCATAAAAGTAAAAACAGTTTCAAGAAAGATGCAAAGCCACATTGTTGCTAGTCAGATGCATTTGCTGCTATATTAAGCAGAGACACACACTCAATGGGAAGGTTGCATTTATAGGAAACACTGTCTCTGTCATTGCCAAGAGATCAGTTATATGGTGTACGAGTGCAAACCAGCTTAATACACACAAGACTATCTAAAAAAAAAAAGAATTAAAATGAAAAGGGTTCAGGAACGCCTTTCAGTCACACCAATTGCTGGTCTACACTTACATCATTTGTTGTATTAACTAAATCCTATTTTTCTTAAAGGAGATGAGCGCATAATTGTATGTATAACCTACATTTTGCATGAATGGAAGTGTACACAGGTTATATGCACTGTCATTGAATAAACTCTGACCCAAACGTTCACACAGGTACCACCACATGGGTCTAGAACCATCTAATGGACAGGACTAGAAGCATAAAAATAAAAATCGATATGTGCACACCAGGACTAAAACTTTTTGGTGTAAACAAAAGTTCATTCCTTGGACCATAATGTTTACAGCTTTGCTAGCAGTCCAACACACACTATACTTGGCATGCATGACCTCTGTGTGCAAGTGCCCTGCTTTTTATTAGTTGTTTACATGCTAAAATCATAGAACGTTTTCACTACAAAGATTTTAAATAGGGATGCTGCACCCTGTGTATCTTTTTAAAGTCTAAAGTCATGTTCATGGGAAATGGAACAAGACAGACCACTATGCCTACAGAAAAAAAGATGTATTAATATTTCATAAAGACCTATGATAGAAATGGATCTAACATCAAACAGAAACAGTGCGGCAGTACATCAGAACATTTGGGTTTAAGTACTTATCTAGTGAAGCTGAGCTGGTCGGGCCATGTTTTTTTCTATAACAGTTTAAATGTCCTGAGACTACTGGCATCAGTTGTGTTACAGTGAAGGTAATGGTATTGGTAGCGGTATGATTCTAATGTAAAACAATGTTGCCCTGTGTGATCTTTAGTTTTTCTCATTATTATGAAACTGATGGTCACCCAGCTGCACTTTAGTAAAAAAAAAAAAATGTCAGTTAATGATTCACAAGCAATTTCATCTTTCAGAATTTGGCAAGTTCACCAGAAATTTCATGATTTAGACTTCTATAGAGGATATGTCTTTTCCTTCAAACTTCATTGAAAATTATGCATTTTGCATGCAATCAGCCCTAAAAGACTTTTACATTAAATAGTCCTTTTGCTTAGTGCCAGATAACAACAGCAAGATCAGAAGCAGTAAAGAAGAGTGGTGCTGTGGAAGTGTGCTGCACCCATAACTCAGAGGCTGATGGCGGATGATGGACTGGAACCTTCCTCTGCTATGCAAAGATGAGGAAGTGTTTGTTGTCTGGCAGTTGGTGCAAAGGCTTAATATTGTGAGCTGTAGTTTCTGTGGAATAGGTTTTGACTCACTGTGCCACAATTGAGTGACCTTGAGCAAGTCACTTAAGCAGACAGTGCTTGAGGTAACTGAGAATTTGGGTCAGGATCCTCAATGGTCCCTTTGATTGCATGCCTAGTATCTACCTATGAAATCAATGTTTAAAGTTTACCAAGCCAAGTGAAGAAGGCTTGAAGTTTCAGCTTCTTGCCTATGAGCAGTTAATGAGCTGCATACTGTAGTCCAGGGTTTGATTCCCCACAGCCTCTATTTGCCTATTGTATGGCTCTGAACATGTCACAACTAGACAGCGCCCTGGGGAAATTGGGCTTGGCTCCTAAATGATCCTCTGGACTGCATGCCTAGTAACTTCCTAGGAACCTATGACTCTAAACTTATTAAAATACTCTACAAATAAAGTTTTATGAGTAGAAAAAACACCCATAAGGGAGAGATGAAAAGAGAAAATGCTGCAGAAAAACAGACATTAAAAAGCATAACTATAGAAAAAATGAATGTATGTGGAAGTTTCTTCCACTTGTTTGGATGAAGCAAATGACACGTTGATGACTTTCAGCTCAGTGAATAATAAGTCAGAAACAAAAATGCACAAAGTGGACGTATCTTTAAGTCTAGGCATTTTTTAAATAAAGCTTAAACTGATATGGAGCCCTTCCCCAGAAATGCCAAAAGTAATTATTCAAGTAAGGAGTTATAGCCAGAAGAAAAGGAGTCAGAATGAATAATAATAACTTCTGAAATTAAAAGCTTGCACATGCCAAGGGATATAATCAGTGGTACAAAGAAAGACTTCCTTCCACTTCTCAGTCAGCTTTGTCCCCAGTTATTAACTAAAAAAAACTGTCTGCAGAAAAAATAATTTAGTAGCACAAGAAGCTTGTTTTAGGCCCACAGACTGTTCAACTTCCCTTAAATTTGTAAGTAATTACTAGGCATGCAGTCCAGGAGACCATTAGGGAGGCTACCCCATATTCCAAACTAACCAAGAGCACTGTCTGGTTAAGTATGGTTTATAAACAAAGATATGGCATCTAAGTCCAAGGAAGTCATTGTTCCACTGTAGTTGGCATTCATCAGACATATTCCTGCGCACAATGCCCCCTTTGGTATGTACCTAACCAGGCATATCCAACAATTGGAATGTCCATAGAGGTTCCTCACTAAAAGAATACATGGTATAAGTATTACATCCTCTGCAGACCGCCTCAAGGCCCTATCCCTGTATTCTGACTCCTACAGGCTTTTGAGGGGAGATCTATGCCTGGAATACAGGGAATTGTCAGACCCCACTCTGATGGACCTCCTCCATATCCACAAAACAAAAAGTTCCAGAATTACCCATTCTAAAGACTTAAACCTTGCCTGTGCTATAAATAGGACCTGCTGGAGAGATAGGTATGTATCCCAGAGACTACCCCGTCTATGGAGTAGCCTCCTCATCCATGTGAAGCAGAGTTCCTCACTAATCCAATTCAAGTACAACTTGGACAATTGGATGGGAAACTGGAAATTCATCCCTGGTTTGACACCTATGTCTCTGATGCAAACAGGTAACCTGTAAATGGTTCATCTCACAGTCTCATGCTTGCACTTATCAAGGGTATCAGAATGATTTGGGATGCATGGCTAGACTTAAAAAGGCCCTTGGGGTTATTAGCCTAGTAAACACCTATGAACCTATGAAGTGATTTACCCAAGATCATACAGTAGGCAAATAAAAGCTGAAAGAATCAAACCCTGCACTCTAGGCATTGGAAGCAGCTCATTAACAACTGAGAGGTTTTGGCTTCTGTGCTAACTGCCAGGCAGGCAATCATGCCTTAAAATATATACTACAGTATCTTTGTCACTACCTATAATGTTTCAAGCAGGGAAAAGAAAAAAAAGTTTCCTTCTTCCATGTTTTTATAAGTAAGAAAACTTAACCAGATCAAAAGGATACTTCCTCGTAGTCTTTAAGATCTTCATCAGAAGAAAATATATCTCAGCAGACTATAAAACACACTCAATTTATACATGACACCAAAAAATTCAAAACTTTTAGACCAATGAAACACTAGAATAATGCCCTAAGCATTTTAACCATTTTTATGCTGGAAAAATATATGTATATACATGCATATATGTCTCCATGCTGTTACAACCTTTACCTAAACAGACAGGAATATTACCTGTCATAAACCTTTAACTTTAGTAAACTGGAAATGGAAATTGTATCATTTAAACCAGAGGGAAATCTTGTATTTAAAAACACTTGCCACCAGGTTTCCGTTTGCTCTAAAAATACTATCCAGGGACCCCCCCCCCCCCAGAATCCCTTTTAACCTAATGCACCACTACAAATTTAAAAACATGATCTGAAAATATCTTAAAGATGTTTAAATTGTGCATTGGATTCTTTCTTGGTTGAAACCTCATAAAAATGCTCATAAATTCTTTGAGCTAGTTTGCTTTGGGATTTACCCACATAGAAAACAGGACACCGTAAGCAAAATGCAATGTAAACCACAGCCTCTGTGTGGCAGCTGTACCTTTCCCGTATAGAAATTGTCTTGTTAGCTACTTTGATTTGTGAACTAGAGAATACATGACAACACTGATTACACATACCACATGGGGTCATTTTACCACTTTCACTAAGCTGTTTCTCTCTTTCCAAAAATATTTTCATATTGGGAACCCTCCTATATACAATATTAGGTCGTTGCCCCAATATGTCCACCACATCAACATAATTTTTAATGATGTTCCAATTTTTATTTAGTATGTCAGAAATTATATAGCTGTTACTACTATAGGTGGCAACAAAAGGACAAACTGCACTCTTGGAATTGTTGACATTCAGTAGACTGTTACTAACCATTTCCCCTTGTTCATTACCATCTCCAGATTTGCTGACATTTGCAATAAAATACTGGTTGCAATCAGAGACCATACTTGTATCAGACATAGACACAGTGATGGTACTGGACAATAATGGAACATATACACCACTCTCCCATTTAATAATAACTTCCTCCTGCACTCTAGACAAAAGATGGTGAGGGTACCCCCTATTCAAAAACAGGTTGGCACTCAGATCTAAGTTCTGTTCTGGTCTCATTCTTGGAAATTAACACATCTAGATAAGCTATCTAGTCTGGACTGATAATATGGGTAAATTTAAAAAAATTCAGTTGTCTGATTGATATACTCAATAAATTCAGCCACAATGGCCATGGGTTATTTCCATGAAATAAAAAAGATCATCCAAATATTGGACATACAAAGAAATATGCTGAAAATAAGGGCTAGGCTAGAAATAGCATCTCTCCCACCAGGCCATGACAATGTTGGCAAAAGGGGCCCACAAGCGGACCCCATTGCCACATCTTTGAGTCGCTTAAACATGTGTCCATCAAAATATATACAGTTATGACTCGGTACTAGCTCCATCAATTGACAATATATATTTATTTTGTCCTGGTTAAAACTAAATTCCTCAAACAAATATAAGGAAAACCATTCCATACCTGTTCCATGTGGAATACAACTAAATAAATCTTTCACATCAATGGTTATAAAAACCTCATGTTGGAATGGTAAAATCCCATTAAATAAAATGAGGAAATGTCAGGAATCCTGACAAATATGAGGGATTTTTAACACATGAGGCTTCAACTGTTTGTCCAAGAAATGGGAAATATAACTAGTCTTGGACCATCCTGAGTCCACTATTGGTCATAAGGGGGGGGGGGGGTCATTGAGGTCCTTACGAATTTTTGGTACACCAAAAATACCAGGGATCCTAGGACTCTCTGTGGACATATAATTGTACTCAGTAACAGAAATCTGATCTTGTGTTAACATACCAAGCAATTCCCAATCAATTCTTTGATATGCTACATGCACTTCATTGAGAGAAACTTTCCTATAAGTTTCAGCATACACAAGTTGGAACATTTTTTGTACATAATCATCCTGGTGCATTATTACAAAATCTCCCCCTTTATCTAGTTGCATGTATCTCAAATCACTGTGAGTTTTTAAATCATTTATTAAAAATCTCTCTTTAGTGGACATCTGACAGCTACTGTGTTCCAAATAATATCTGAAATCAGTTTCACATGCTTTCTCAAACATTTTAAAACACTGTTCATGTCAGGATTAAAGGTATTAATGCATATTTTCCACTGGTACATTGTTGCCCCCCTCTATATATGACACGCAAATTTAAATTGTGAACATACATTTTAAGATCACTCAACAGCTGTACCATATCCACTTGTTTACTACTTTACAGAGCTATAATTATAGATTTTGAAGTCCCATGCAGCATTATAAATTATAGAAAAAGTTTACTTTAAAGTCACCTCTGAGCTCTGTAACTGTTCATTGTGTTCCTCTGGTTCTGCCATTATCTGCGATTCCCCCTGTGAATATGGCTGATTCTGGTACCTCTGATTCTGAATGCATTCTGTGCATAATATTACCGGCACATCTAAAGGGGCCTCCTCTTCCTCAGCTTGATGTCCATTTGGAATGTCTGTGTTTTCTTCAGGACCATTCCTCTCATCCCTGTACCATTGTTGCCCACTTGGTGTTAAAGGGTAAGCCTTACCCTGACTGTAAACTAATCGGTTCCTTTCTAATTTCTTATTTTTATGATAGACTATGGACATATATAAGTTGTCAATATGCTTGAAAATACCTTCATATATAAATTTTGAAGTCCCAAAGAAGTCATTGTTAGTTGTTTTTTTTATCCAATTCCTTGATCTCAGGCTATAAGTTTTCCATGGTGGAACTGTTATGTTTAACTAACAGTTCCAGAAGTTCACATCTGTGATGGTCAAACATGAAAAATAATTCCTGATGTAAAAGGGAATTTGGAGTCAGACCAGTAGGGAATTTCCAGGCTGAAGACCTTTTGGCACCTGTTGTCGTTTTAGACATTCTTTAAAATAAATAATTTCCTGGTGCAATTTACAATAAATGGTCAGCTTATTTTTAAAGTCCTGTAAATATGTGTCTAAAACTGTGCCATTACCTTCCTCTAAACTGGCAAATGGTACACCCCCATGAAGCCAAGTATCCAGGGAAAAAGCAACTTGCCTCTCTTCATGCATATTCATGGCCAATCACGATGATCCATTCCCAGGCTGCCCAGGAGGTAATGACCTATTTGGAGAGGCTGTAACAGGCTGCCCTGGTGGAAATAGTTCACTTGTAGAAGTAGTAGCAGAATTCCCTTCATTATTTCTCAATAAAACAGGTGTATTGAGAAACTGAGTACACACATCCACACTAGCCAACTCTGAACTAGGTTTTTGGAACTAATTGTTGAAACAAAAAAGTCAAATGGTTTACCAAGTCTCTCAATTGAAAAAACTCAGCCCGGAAAATCCCTCCATTGTTCTCCTTTGCACTGCCAGAAGCCATTAACTCTGTAAAATAAACACCAACAAACCAGGAACCTCACTAAAAAGGCAACACAGCAGAAGAAAACAAAGTGAAAAAAACAATACCAGAAAATGCAGCTCACTCAAACAAGTTGAATCAAGATATGTGTGCTCTGCAATGTACATCAAGTCTGGTAACATGCAGAACTATAACTATTGACCTATATGCCTAAAAAGCCTTATCTGCAAGGCTAGGGAAGGAATCAGCATGGA